>NW_023270825.1:45485761-45592011 GCF_011800145.1 Mirounga leonina
GAGGGTCAGAGGGAGAAGCAGACCCCCCGCTGAGCAGGGAGCCCGATGCGGGACTCGATCCCGGGACTCCAGGATCATGACCTGAGCCGAAGGCAGTCGCCCAACCAACTGAGCCACCCAGGCGCCCAGGAGTATATTCTTTCAGTTATTCTGCTTAGCGAGCCATTTGCATGTTTTTCTGGAATTGATCTTTCAGATGGGTTGATGGCTCCAAATGAATCTTTAAAGTTAGTCAATTACTGCATATGCTGTTGACAGAGAGAGAGAGAGAGAGAGAGAGAGAGCTCGAATGAGAATGAGGGGAGGGGCAGAGGGGGGAGAAGAGGGAGAGAGAGAATATCAAGCAGACACTCCGCGGAGTGCGGAGCCTCAGGAGCCCAATGTGAGGCTCGATCCCAAGACCCTGAGATCATGACCTGAGCTGAAATCAAGAGTCAGGTGTTTAACCAACTGAGCCACCCAGGCACCCTGGTTTAGGTCAATTTAAAAAATAGTTTTTATTTGTTAGTCAGAGTGGCTGGGCCATGGAAGAGACACTCCATAATATGTTGCGTGGTAGGTGGAAATAAGCCTGGATTAAAATTTAGTCAGAGGAATCTTTGAAACAAGTTATACTGGAGAGATGTCCATTGACTCTGAGTACTTACTACATTCCCCGCCTTTTTGAACAAAGAATGTGGAACAAAGCACGTTTCACATTGGTTGCTACACTTTGGGTCACAACAGCAATTTAAAGTTCTAAAGACTAAGGCTTTAAGGCAGAAATAGCTTGTAGCTTTCCATGTCCTTAGAATGATGCCAACTACCCAGTGTAGAATTTTTGGTGTCTCCATGCTTTCATTAACAGAGGTGTCTCAGTCAACTCTGTCAATGAATAATTTTCATGTTCTTTTTGATGGTCACAAACCACTACAAAATTAAATACAACTAAAGGTCTTTGCCAAAAAAAATAACACTTTGAGCACTTTTAAAAGGTATTTCATATTTCAAAGAAGTATGAAGAATATATTCTCACAGTGCTTGGGAAAAAATTGATAGTCTGTGGTAGGACTAGAAGTTGTTGGTACATAAGGAAACTATTTAGAAAGTGTTTTTTTGTTTTGTTTTGTTTTGTCTTTCATTGTAAATAGTGAACAAAGAAAATAGTGAACAAGCAGGCCCATGTTATTTTCTTTTCTCTTGCCTTTTATATTTTGGTATTTGGTCCAAACCAGTCAGTCTGTGGAGGAACTATTTGAGACTACCACTGCAGTTAACTGCTGGCTGTCCAGTTCTATGTTCCATTGGGGCTACAGACGTAAAATTTTTGGAATATTTTATCTGCAAACTGGGCCTTTTTTTTTCCTTATTAAAAAAAGAAATGTAGGGGGTGCCTCGGTGGCTCAGTCAGTTTAGCTTCTGACTCTTGATTTCGGCTCAGGTCATGATTTCAGGGCCGTGGGGTCGAGCCCCACATCAGGCTCTGCACCAGGCGTAGAGCCTGCTTAAGATTCTCTCTCCCGGGGCGCCTGGGTGGCTCAGACGGTTAAGCGTCTGCCTTCGGCTCAGGTCATGATCCCAGAGTCCTGGGATCGAGTCCCGCATCGGGCTCCCTGCTCCTTGGGAGCCTGCTTCTCCCTCTGCTTCTCTCTCTCTGTCTCTCATGAATAAATAAATAAAATCTTTAAAAAAAAAAAAAAGATTCTCTCTCCCTCTGTCCCTCCCCCCAGCCCCCCACCCTGGACTCAAGTGTTAGCGCGTGCACACACACACACACACACACTCTCTCTCTCTCAAAAAAAAAAAAAATGTTGTGGTTGCTTTGGGGAATAGTAAGATCCCTTTCACTAGAAGCATATAAATAGCGGTAGGGTAGTAATACTAACATTTACTGGCTGTTTAGTCTGACATTTCATTTTGATACCAACTCTTAGAGATGGGAACTATTCGTATTGCCATTTTGTGTTGAGATAGGAAACTGAGGCTTGGAGAGGTTAAAAAAACTTGGGTGAGGTCAATAACTAATAAGCAGCAGAGATGGGATTCAACCCCAAGAAGGCCTGAGCCCAGGGCCTACGTGCTAACCATTGTCGCACGCTGCTTCCTCAAGAGTGTGTAGGAGGGCATTGCTGTGTGCTTGGGAGGCTGCAGCAGAAGGCCCTCAAAGGCTTTTCAGCTCTTTAGAGACTAGGACTTTAAACCGGGTGATGTTATGTCCGGCCTACCCGGGTCCTTATATCCACCATCCCTCAGCAAGGGCCTTCTACTTGCCACCTATTAGTTCGGCCCCCTACCCAATGCTGATTGCTGCCTGAAGTCTAGAGCAGCGAGCTTCAAATGTTAGCATGCATCAGTCACTTTGTGTATTTGTGTGGTGGGGCGGGGGGGGGGGGGGGGGGGGGGCGGGCATTAAACAAAACATTCAGATCCCTGTGGAAGGCTCAGAATTCCGTTGCAGTTTAGAGATAATGTGGCCATTATTTCAGCAGCCTTAGCACATCCTGAAGCTGCATTAGTGTCAGGTCATCCTTGTTCCAGATCAGCACCCATCTTTTGGTCTTAGTCTAGGTACTAGGACATTGCTTTGTTTCCAAGGTGCTGCTCTGGGTCTGTTCACTGGATTTCTTCCTTTGTCTTTCCCAGAGACTGTATTCTGGTAACATGCCTGGTTCTGTAGTTTCTACAACTGGGCCTGGCATCATACCTGCCAGACTTCTTTCCAGGGATTGGGTTTTGCCTTTTGGCAGGCTTATCTGAACGGTCACATGGCTTGGATTTCTGAGTATCTTCCTGTCTGTTCTTTGCTGGGCCCTCTCCATCTATTGAAACTCCTCACCCTTGCTCTGCCTCCATAACTGCCGTGCTACCTTTTGTAGTAGCTGGAAATACCTCCTACTCAATTTCTAAGACAAAAGTCAGAGGATTTTTAAATCTACCATTGTCCTGTCTTCTCTCTTTGAGGTCTCTGGGCTATAAGCCATTTCTGCTCTGAATGCATCTTGCATTCCTTTATGGTTTGGGGCTTCTTTTTTTTAAGATTTTATTTATTTATTTGACAGAGAGAGACACACCTAGAGAGGAAACACAAGCAGGGGGAGTGGGAGAGAGAGAAGCAGGCTTTCCACAGAGCAGGGAGCCCGATGCGGGGCTTGATCCCAGGACCCTGGGATCATGACCTGAGCCGAAGGTAGACGCTCAACGACTGAGCCACCCAGGCGTGGTTTGGAGCTTCTTCTAGCTTCCTTTGTGGTTAAGGTACAGCTTGGTAAAATGTTGCATGCAGTGGGTTATTTACCTTTGCTGCTTGCTTTCCTTGTTCTGAGTGTATTCCTGCCACTTGGGCTTGAGTGGTCTGGAGCGCTGAGCACCACCATAGGTGACATAGTAGTACATAGTCATAATTAGACTGTGGGGCTGGTCTCCAGTGAATGAGAATGAGAGTGGACAGCATTCACTGAAACATATATATCCACTCTACAAATAAATATTGAGCATCTACTTTGTGCTTTCTAGAAGTACAGTGCTAAGGACTAGGAATACAAAATGAGCAAACATGATTTTGCTCTCAAGGATTTTAAACTCTAGAGGGAGGAAGTGGAATAAATAAACCCAATATAGTGAGGTAGTTTGTAAGGAGTATGTGGAGTATCATGGGAGCACATAGGAGGGACAGTTAAGCAAGCAGGGGTTGAGTGGTACTCCAGGGGTAGCTTTCCAAAGGAGATGATGCTTGAACTTGAATTTCAAAGATAGATTTTTACCTTAAAAATGAATTACTTAAGGGGCGCCTGGGTGGCTAGGTCGGTCAGGCGTCTGCCTTCGGCACAGGTCATGAGTCCCGCATTGGGCTCTCTGCTCAGCAGTTAGTCTGCTTTTCCCTCTCCGTCCGTGTTCTTTCTCTCTCAAATAAATAAATAAAATCTTTTAAAAAAGGTGAACACATTAAAAAAAACACAATTACTTAAGGGGAAAAAATAAGCTTCAAACCCTTTCTCTTGTTTTTTGTGTGTGCTTCTTTCTTTTTGTGACCTAGTGTCTCTATTTGGCATGTGTCCCTTTGGCCTTTGCAGTCTTTGTGCCTGTTATTTCTTTGTATAATAATTTGTATCCAAGGGGAAAAACAGTAGCTCTTTTATGTCCTTAGAAGTTCTGTTTTTAATGCTTGAAAGAAAGAGGTGTGAAAAATCAAATAACCTAGGTTAGAAACACTTTTGTTTTGTTATCACCCCACATTAGGAACGGAAGATTATTATATACTCAGAGAATTTTTAGCAGGAAACAAGGACAAATTTGCATATGAAATGAAGGTAGTTACTGCAGTAACAAAATATGTAGATGAGATTTCTAGTTCCCGAATTAGTCCAAAACAAGTCCAAGTCAAATAAGACTAGGTAAATTGGTGTAAAATCTTAGCTCTTAGATACTGCTGTCATCATCCATAGTGTTATCTGTCATCCAAACGTATTCACTCTTAGGTGAAAAATTTGCATTACTGTTTTGTGATGTTGTAAAATTGAAAGGTAGTGCAGGATTTTATGTATTCCAAAGGGAAAACACCTACATTCAGTATTTCAATAAAGATTATTTGCTTACTTACCAGTAGATTTAAAAAAAAATTTTTTTGGGGGGGCGCCTGGGTGGCTCAGTTGTTAAGCGTCTGCCTTCGGCTCAGGTCATGATCCCAGGGTCCTGGGATCGAGTCCCACATCGGGCTCCCTCCTCAGGGTGAAGCCTGCTTCTCCCTCTCCCACTCCTGCTGCTTGTGTTCCTGCTCTCGCTATCTCTGTCTCTGTCAAATAAAAAAAAAAAAAAAAAAAATTTTTTTATAAGTCTCCCTAAAATATAATTCTAAGTAGTTTATAATGCAAATATTCAGACCAAAGTATGATAAGGATCTCTTTTCTGCAGCATGCCCTGTATTTTAAAAAAAAGAAATCTTGGTACTGTTCTTAAATCATGATGTATTTGTTACTTACAATGTTGCAATGTATAATTAATTCTGTGAGGTATATGCCTGTCCCCAAATAAACATCTAAGACTTTTAGTTTCACTTCCGATAACATTGTCTGATTGTAATTACAGTTAAGACTGTTAGTTTTAAGCATTTGAAGATCAGAATTGGCTTTGTGGTCAATTTGCTATCTCTGTGCTGCTAGTATAAGTGATTTCTAAGCACTGTTTCTAACCTAGACAAATTATTGTGGCCTAATATTTGAGAGTTGTTAGATCCTTATAATGAATTATTGTTTCCCTTATAAATACAGTATCACTTGTTTTTATACATTCACTAAGCTTGTCTCCAGACTATACATACTGTTGGAAACTAAAAGGAAAGACAGAGACAATTGAATCTTAGGAATAGGAGTCTCAGGAAAGCCAAGAATGGGAATGCAACTGGGACTTCAAGAAAGATGGGGAGAAGTAGGCACCGGAAACCCCCAGGGAACCCATGTAGCATATGTTCTCTTTCTCCTATCTCTGCTTCCCTGTGTATCTTTTAAAATCTTGCCGACTGGCTCACGTGCTCCTCGGCTCACTTGATAGCATATGGTCCGAGTTTCCTTGTTTAGTGGTCTAACTGCAGGGAGAGACATCTCTTCTTACTCTCAATTCCAGATTCCTGGAGCAGGGACCATGGCCTGGTTTGGGTTAGATGCCTACCCCTGGTCAGGCCTGGGGCGGGGTTACAGAGTGGCTACAGGGGACCAACTCTTTGCATATGGGTATGCACACACGTGTGTGATGGTGAGCTCAGTACACCCCACAAAGAGCAGCACTACATTCCTCTAGGTATATGGTAAGAGCAATAGCATTATTAGATTACTGTCATACCCCATTTCTGAAAATTAGGAGGAGGAGGGATGATAAGAGTTGGTTGAGTCATAACTTCACAAGGAAAAAGAGCCCTGTTGTACCTAAGGTATTTTGATGTATTATTTCATTTTCTTTATAACAGGTTAGTGGTTACTTGGATGATTGTACCTGTGACGTTGAAACCATCGATAGATTTAATAACTACAGGCTTTTCCCGAGACTACAAAAACTTCTTGAAAGCGACTACTTTAGATATTACAAGGTATTTTTATTTTTAATTTTTTTGTACAAGAATACTTAAAATTTAAATGGATAACTGCATTTTCTTAGGAATTGCTGAGCTTCAAATTGTGGCCATTATTTAAAATTCAGTTCACAAGAGTGAACAGTGTGGTTCTGAAACCATCCATTGGATACTTTTAATTTCAACAACTCGGTTTTGCACTCTGGAGTTAGAAACTTGTTGGTTAAATTGAAGTCAGAACAGAAACTATTATATTATTATCAAAATTGCTAATTCATACTTTTCTAAAATACTGTGTCAACTCCACTTAATTAAAATAATCAAATTTTTTTGAGAAGCATGACTTTATTCTGACCTGTATTATTTTAACTAGTCACTTGAGATATCTACAGAAAGAGTTTAGAATATCTGATCATTGGAGTATGTAGTTCTCATCTGAGTTCACAAATGCCTGTTACCTGCTTAAAAAGAATATCTTTGGAGCGGTGATGATATGAGCTACTCTGGCTCCTGGTCACCATCTGTTCAGGGTCTGGTTAGTAGCATCTGTGTCTTTCTAAGCAAGTTTTCCAGTTTACTTACAAAGCTACACACTGATACCATCGCTGGAACTTGGCAACTGGAAGGTGGAAGAAAAAGAAAAGCTGCAGCCAAAAGCATGACCAGGTTATATCATCGTAATTCAATGCCTATCAGTAATAATCTCAAGATTCTTACTTGTATAACCTTTTCTGTTATCCTGTAGGTAAACCTGAAGAGGCCGTGTCCTTTCTGGAATGATATCAGCCAGTGTGGGCGAAGAGACTGTGCTGTCAGGCCTTGTCAGTCGGTAAGAACCACATATACATTTAAGGCACATTACATCGTTTTTCAAATAATTGCAATTCTTTTTTTTTTTTAAGATTTTATTTATTTATTTGTCAGAGAGAGAGTGAGCACAGGCAGGGGAACAGCAGGCAAAGGGAGAAGCAGACTCTCCGCTGAGCAGGGAGCCCCATGTGGGACTCGATCCCAGTATCATGACCTGAGCTGAAAGCAGACGTTTATTTTTTTTTTAAGATTTATTTTATTTTATTTTATTTTATTGAGAGAGAGAGAGAGAGCATGAGAGAGAGGAGGGTCAGAGAGAGAAGCAGACCCCCTGCTGAGCAGGGAGCCCGAGGTGGGACTCGATCCTGGGACTCCAGGATCATGACCTGAGCTGAAGGCAGTCGCTTAACCAACTGAGCCACCCAGGCGCCCCTAAGGCAGACGTTTAAACAACTGAGCCACCCAGGCGTCCCTAAATAATTGCAATTCTTAAAAAGGAGGCAATGCAACTAAAATAACATTTCAATCCTTAAGTTAAGTATAATGTTTAATATTTACAGGTTAAAAACCTAATCTTAGGTGCCTGGGTGGCTCAGATGGTTAAGTGTCTGCCTTTGGCTCAGGTCATGATCCCAGGGTCCTGGGATCGAGCCCTGCATCAGGATCCCTGCTCAGTGGGGAGCCTGCTTCTCTCTCCCTCTGCCTGCTGCTCCCGTTGTTTATGCTCTCTCTCTCTCTCAAATAAATTAATAAAATCTTAAAAAAAAAGAAACCCAAAACCTAAACTTACTAATACGAAACCTATTTTGAATTATTCTGCTTTCGGGCGCCTGGGTGGCTCAGTCGTTAAGTGTCTGCCTTCAGCTCAGGTCATGATCCCGGGGTCCTGTGATTGAGTCCCACATCGGGCTCCCTGCTCAGCGGGAAGCCTGCTTCTCCCTCTCCCACTCTCCCTGCTTGTGTTCCCTCTCTCGCTGTCTCTCTCTCTGTCAAAAAATAAATTTAAAAAAAAAAAACACTTAAAATAAATAAATAAATAAAACCTTTAAAAAAATTATTGACTTATTCTGCTTTCATAATCATAGAATTTAAATTTTGTGATAAATATAATCCTTTGATTTACTAGTGAGATTAATAGTTCTTTTGGCTTGATGTTTGTTTTTTTCTTTTCTTTTTTTTTTTTTTTAAGATTTTTATTTATTTATTTATTTATTTGACAGAGACAGAGACAGCGAGAGCAGGAACACAAGCAGGGGGAGTGGGAGAGGGAGAAGCAGGCTTCCCGCTGAGCCGGGAGCCCGATGTGGGACTCGATCCCAGGACCCTGGGATCATGACCTGAGCCGAAGGCAGTCGCTTAACCAACTGAGCCACCCAGGCGCCCGTTTGTTTTTTTCTTACATCTTACCCAAAGTTGTGTTTATAGTATAACGAAGTGAAATTAATCAAAGTGTAAACAAAATCCCTCCTCTTTTCATGGGTATATTGTTTTCCGTGGGTGGGGAGGGATTGGACAAAACACCTGGTCTTACTTAAGAATTCTCAGAACAGGGATGCCTGAGTGGCTCAGTCGGTTGGTGCCTGCCTTCAGCTCAGGTCATAATCCCAGGGTCCTGGGATTGAGTCCCGCATTGGACTCCTTGCTCAGCGGGAAGCCTGTTTCTCCCTCTGCCTCAGCTGCACCCCCTGCTTGTGCGCGCTCTCTCTCTCTGCAAATCAATCAATCAATCAATCAATCAATCTTAAAAAAAAAGAATTCTCAGAACATTAAAATTTGAAGCATTTTACTCTGAAAACAGAGAATTTAACACTTTCAACAAAGCCTTTTTCTCCCTTTATTTTTTTAAAAGATTTTATTTATTTGACAGAGAGAGACACAGCGAGAGAGGGAACACAAGCAGGGGGAGTGGGAGAGGGAGAAGCAGGCTTCCTGCGGAGCAGAGAGCCCAATGTGGGGCTCAATCCCAGGAGCCTGGGATCATGACCTGAGCTGAAGGCAGACGCTTAACAACTGAGCCACCCAGGCGCCCCCTTTTTCCCCCTTTAAAAGCATATATTTCTATTTTACTTTTTGTGCTAAAATATGCATAACCTAAAATTTACAATTTTAACCATTTTTAGTGTACAGTTTATTGGCATTAAGTACAGTCACGTTGTTGTGCAACCATCACCACCATCCAGTTGCAGAACTGTTTCCTGATCGCAAACTGAAACTGCACGTTCATTAAACAGTAACTCCCTATTCTGCCCTCCCTCTTGCCCCTGGTGACCACTATGCTACTTTCTTTCTCTTTGAATTTGATTATACTAGGTACCTCGTATAAGGGGGATTATTACAGAATTTGTCCTTTTGTGTTGGCTTGTTTCACTTGACATGCTTTCAGGGTTTATTCGTAGTAGCATGTATTTGAATTTTTTTCCTTTTTAAGCCTGAATAATATTGCATTGTATGTGTATCTGCATTTCATTTATGCATTCTTCCATTGATTGGCTTTTGGGTTATTCCCATCTTTTGGCCATTGCGCATGATGCTGCTCTGGATATGGGTGCACAAGTATGCAGCTTGCATTCCTAATTTCGGTTCATTAGAATTACTGGATCGTACGGCAGTTCTCGGTTTAAGTTTCTGAGGAACATCATGATGTCTTCATAGTGGCTATACCATTTTACATTCCCACCAGCGATGTACAAGGCTTCCAATTTCTCTATATCCTCACTAATACTCGCTTTTTTCTGTTTTCAGGTTAATAGCCATCCTATGGGTATGAAGTGGTGCTATAATTTTGAGTGGTTTATTTTTATATGTGTAAATATTGCTGTATAGACCTATCCAGCATATGGAATTAAAGCAAATGTAAAAATATTATTTATGGGTATATATATTATGGGTATTTTATCATTAGATAATATCTTTAGTTATTTATTTTTTTAAAGATTTTATTTATTTGACAGAGAGAGAGAGTGAGAACAAGCAGAGGGAGCAGCAGAGGGAGAGGGAGAAGCAGGCTCCCCGCTGAGCAGGGAGCCTGATGCGGGGTTCGATCCCAGGACCCTGGGATCATGACCTGAGCCAAAGGCAAATGCTGAAACAACTGAGCCACCCAGGTGCCCCGAGAATCAGGTCTTTAGTTATACTCATCCTCACAGACAAAACTTTTTGAAAATTCAAGAATTAACTTGTGAACCAACCTCTGTTATGAAAATATCATTAAAGTGATATCATCAGTTTAAATGTTTCATTTTATCTCCTAAGTTCTAGCATTTATATTTAGTAATAGGAAACATTAGTTGGGGGAATTCAAGTTTACAAATAACTTATGTATGACTTATTAAACATGCAAGAACAGGCAGGTCGTTTTACAATTATTGAAAATTTGAATCTCATCTTTTTTTTTAATGTTTCTTTTCTTTTAAGATTTTATTTATTTGAGAGAGAGAACAAGCTAAAGAGAGAGAGAGAGCAAGAGAGAGAGTGAGAGCACACAAACAGGGAGTAGGGGCAGAGGAAGAGGCAGAAGCAGACTGTCTGCTGAGTAGGGAGCCCAATGTGGGGCTTGATCCCAGCATCCTGGGATCATGACCTCAGCTAAAGGCAGACACTTAATTGACTGAGCCACCGGGTTCCTCTCATCTTTTTTTTTTTTTTTTTAAGCAAATTTTTTTTAACATCTTTTTTTCAGGGCTTGAACTAACGACCCTGAGATCAAGACCTGAGCTGAGATCAAGAGTCAGGTGCTTAACTGACAGAAACTCAGGCATCCCTAAACATTTTATTTTAAGTAATCTCTACACCCAATGTGGGGCTTGAACTCACAACCTGGAATCTTCTCTCTATAAACTGAAAGACCATTTATTTATTACCTTTACAATGGGTCAAAACCACATTCTTTCCCCTCCATTATTAATTGACTAATGTGCAAACAAATAACAACATCCAGTGTTTGTGAATAAGAAATGAGCACTCTGGTCATTAAATCCTTTTGGAGATCAGTTCAGCAAATGTATCAACAAAATTAAAAAGGTACACATCTTTTGGTCTAGCAATTCCACCAGGATTTTCACTTACTAAAATAATTGGACAGATGTTCAAAGATGACCAAAGCAGTAATAAATATTGTAAAGGTGTCAATTCTCCTAAAATTAGTTTATGAATTTGGCATGATATGAAAAAATTAGAAACCATCTAAATATCTGGTCTTAGAAAAAGAATTATACATTGAGGTAGTTCAAAGTCTGGAAAGTTACACAATAAAGTGATTATCTCTGTGTGGGTCCTTCCCTTTGGGCAGGTATAATCTATTTCAGAAATATACTTAGCACTGGAATAGGGCCCTACAATTTACAGAGTACATACATCATGTCTATTCATAGCATCACTTTGAAGATAGACAGATAGGTCCTATAGTTGGTAAGTGGCCAACACACGACTAAAAACCAGTGCCGTTTTGCTCTGAAAAGAACTAGGGCTCCTTAAAAAACAGTTGATTCCAAGACTGGAACAAGAAATATACAAGGTGGGGTGCTTGGATGGCTCAGTCAGTTAAGCATCTGCCTTTGGCCCAGGTCATGATCCTGGGATCCTGGGATCGAGCCCCGCATGAGGCTCCCTGTTCAGTGGGGAGTTTGCTTCTTTCTCTGCCCCTCCCCCCAACTCATGTGCTTGCACTCTCTCTCTCTCTCTCAAATAAATAAATAAAATCTGTTAAAAAAAAAAATACAAGGTGAGCCTGGAATATCTTCTCATAACAGAAAACAAAAAGTGCTCTAAAGATTACTGGGATCCTATCAATAGGACACAGGTATAGATATCAAGTCAGCACTTTGTGGGTCCCCTGGTTGCCAATGTGGGACAATTTGAGCATCAAAAGGAGTGACTATTTTTACATTTCCATGCTATTACGTAAGTAATAAAATATATGATCAGCAACCTATACAATAATTTGTTGTTGGGTTTTTGTTTACTTTTAAGAAGTAATATAAAAATTGCGTAACTATTCTCAGTTTAAAAATAATCTCATAGGGGCTCCTGGTTGGCTCAGTTGGAAGAGCATGCAACTCTTGATCTTAGGGTCATGAGTTTGAGCACCACAACAGGTGTAGAGATTACTTAAATAAATAAAATAAACTTTAAAAAAATAAAAATAATCTCAAATTATAGAAACTTAATTTTTTTTCAGAAGATAGAATAAATATCTGATAAAAGCATTTTTTTTCTTTTTTCAGGATGAAGTTCCTGATGGAATTAAATCTGCAAGCTACAAGGTATGTACACATACCTACTAGTGTGTCTAGTATCTTAACAAAAAACTTATAAAACTCATTTCCCCCTTCCAGGTACGACCCCACTTCCTGCTCTCCTTCACAGTGAAACCCCTGGAGAGTCATTTGTACTCAGTGACTCCAATTCTTTATTTTTTCCTTTTGTTCAACCTTTTATTATGGAAAGCATGAGGGATAAATAAAAGAAAAAAAACCATCACCCAGCTTCAGCAATTATTAGTCTGTGGTCCCTCGTGCTCCATTTTCCCAATTATTTTAAAGCCATTCTCAGATAAGTCTTTATGGATGTTTATTTTCTACTCTGGATTATAATCTAGTATAACTTCATTTTACTGTTCAAATCATTCTAATTTGGCCACTGGGAGCTGTTTCAGTTGGTCCTGTGTCCCTTTGATATACTCCCATCATTGTGGTTTTTCTCTTTCTTCAGCACTTCCTTATTTTCTGGCACTACTTGCGTATTTCTGTCTCTTCCGTCTCTTTTAACCAATGTTCATTCCCTCTTCTTTTTTCTTCTTAGCAAACTTACGTGTTGAAGGAAATGAGTCCTTATCCTATAGAATTTTCCACATTGTGTTTTAGTTGATTGTATCCCTGTCACAGCATTCAACACATTATTTTCTATGAACTGGCAGTTATGTATTATGGCTTTTCAGATTCATTTTCTGATATGTATTGATTAGTGTTGTGTACTTACTGTTATATCAGAAGACACATAATGTCTCTTTTCTTTTTTTATTATGATGTTAAGATCTATCATTAGGTTCATTATACATCCAATATAAAGTTCCCTACTAGCTTTCTCCATGAAAGTTTTAGCAGCTTTGATGATTATTACCTAGTTGTATTCTTTCATTAGGGTTTTGAAAATGTTGATACTCTAATTATATCATTCTTTCTATACTTATTATCTGTTATTATTCTATAAAGATCTTTTCTTGTCAGCTATTTGGATGCCCTGAAATACAGTTTATACAGGACAGACAGGATAAATGCTTGTTTTCCTTTGTTTACCAGTTTTCAGAATAATTATGAATTTGGTGCCCTAGCACCTCCAAAGATGCCCAATAAGGTTTTTATTTTTCAGTGTTATTTTGAACTTAAGAGTTTTGACATATTGGGGTGCCTGGGTGGCTCAGTCAGTTAAGCGTCTGCCTTCGGCTCAGGTCATGATCCCAGGGTCCTGGGATCGAGCCCCACACTGGGCTCCCTGCTCAGTGGGGAGTCTGCTTCTCCCTCTCCCTCTGCCTGCCACTCTGCCTACTTGTGTTCTCTCTCTCTCTCTGTCAAATAAATAAATAAAATCTTTAAAAAAAAGTTTTGACATATTTTATGAATTGGACTCTATTATAGTCATTTTTTATTATTCCTTTTGATGCTTGAGTTGTTCTGTCTTTGGCTACTAGCAGCTCCTTCAAGTTAGTAATTATGGCCTTTTAAGATGATCCCACTAGTCTTAGTAGACTTTTTGCTTTCTATTATGAAAAGAGCTTCTAGGCTAGTTTTGTACCTTTCTTACTCTAGGCTTTTTTTTTTTTTCCCCCCTAAGGAGTCCTATTTCTTTTAGTGGGAAATGGTATTTAGAGATTATAATCTGGGCCCCGGGAGGTGCTAGTTGTTACTGGGTTGTTATTGTTTCAAGGCCTTTTTTGGTAGGCCAAGTTCAATTTGTGATTACAGAGTTGTTTTTTTTTTTTTAAAGATTTTATTTATTTATTTGAGAGAGAAAGAGAGAGAGCACGCACAAGCAGGGGGAGGGGCAGAGGGAGAAGCAGACCTTCCGCTGAGCAGAGAGCCCGATGCAGGGCTCGATCCCGGGACCCTGGGATCATGACCTGAGCCAAAGGCACACGCTTAATGACTGAGCCACCCAGGCACCCTAATTACAGAGTTTTAAAATATACCCAGAATCTTACAATCTTTATTGCTACGGCCACATTTAAAGCCATCATCACTTTTTGCCTGGATTATTATAGTAGCCTCTTCATGGCATGCCTCCTTCTGCCCTTGCCTCTCTATTGTCTCTTCTAAAGACAGCAGCCAGAGTGATTTTTTTTTTTTTTAAGATTTTATTTATTTATTTGAGAGAGAGAGAGTGCAAGAGAAAGAGAGAAAGCATGAACTTGATGCAGGTGGGGGGTTGGCGAGGAGGAACAGAGGGAGAAGCAGGCTCCCCACTGAGCAGGGAGCCCGATGGGGGGCTCGATCCCAGGACCCCGAGATCATGACCTGAGCTGAAGGCAGACACTTAACCGACTGAGCCACCCAGGAGCCAGAGAGTGATTTTTTTTTTTTTTTTAAAGAAATGAGGTCTTATCTCTCTGTTGAAAATCCTCCCATGTGCTCCATCTCTCTTGGAGTAAAATCCAGAGGACTTAGAGAGTAACAAGAGTACATCAAGAGACCATATGCCACGGTTTGCCTTAGGCAGAACTGGTTTATGCCTGTTGTTCTGGCATCCTGAATGATTTATCATTTGTCCTGAGTTTTAAATTTTTTAAATGAAATATTAATAGTTGTGTTAAAATAAGTTAAAATGGTTCTGGTTGACCAAATACTTTGTATTTCTAGCTTCCTCTGTTGTCTCCTCTATTTGAGATGTATGTATACTAAGGAGTTCTTACTTTAACCCCAAGATGACCAATAATAACTTGCACTTCTTTTTATGACCTTTTCTAGATGTAAATAAATGATTTTTCAAGGAAAATATACTGGGCGATAAAATACCTGCTGATAAGCTAATTGCAGGCAGACACAATGGCCGGGGACAGCTAACTCCTTAAAGTCTTGGGAAGTGGGGGAAACAGAACATCATTGGACATTCTGCCCGGCTGGTCTCTTGGACTTATCAGCCAATTGTGCTGTGGCCTGTGTCATACCTGTAATCTGTCCTAAGCTTCCAGGATGCCATTTGACTGGTCAGTATTAAACCTGGGAAATTATAGGTCCAGTTTATTAAATATATATATGGGAAAAAAAGGGTGAGCAATCCTGCATAGAAAGAGTAGTCTTCCTATAGTGGTTTTATTTTTTTTGTATAGTGTAAATCAACATTTATAATGATTTTACTATTTAGTAATTAAAAAATGTTTTACAGTGAATCCTTTTGGCCGAAATAACTAAGAAAGAAAAAAAGAAGCGCATGCTTAATGAGAAAGTATTAAATTTTGATTTCTCACGACAGTTGATGATATGTAACTTGCATAAAAGGTCATGATTTACCATCCACAAGGGCCATAGAAATATCTCTGACCGTATGAATGCCAGAATGAATACACAAATCTACTGACAAAGTTTAAGCATCTACTTTGTAAATTAATGGTTAAGAAAACTGTTTAAAAATGATAACTTGGGGCTCCTGGGTGGCACAGTTGGTTAAGCATCCAGCTCTTGGTTTTTGCTCAGGTTTTGATGTCAGGGTGGTAAGATCCAGCCCTGCGTTGGGCTCCATGCTCAGCAGGGAGTCTGAGATTCTCTCTCCCTCTACTCCCTCCTCCCCCGCATGCTCATGGGCACTCTCTCAAAAAAATAAATGAATAAAATATTTTTTAAAAAAACAACTTGATGTGTAGATGCAGTGGTACATTTACATATCATTCTGATATATGTGATTTTTCATTTAGACTAAATAACTGTTCTGAATTAAAATTTTCTGATGTTATGAAAATTTATTATGAAAATTTTCATATATACAGCAAAGTTGAAGGAATTTTCCTGTGAACACTCAAACTCATCACCTGGATTCTACCATTTACATTTTGTAAACTTACATTATCTCATATGTGTCTGTCCATCTTTCTAGTTATCCATTAAAAAATATTATTTTCTGGATGTATTTCAAAGTAAATTGCAAGCATCAGTGTGCATTGCCTTAAATGTGTCATCAACTATATATATATGTATATACACAAGTAGAAGTGTATCATTAACCAGAGTCCAGTATTTCCTTATATGTATTTTTTATAAAGTTAACATACAATGAGATGCACAGATCTTAAGTGTGCATATGCTAAATGCATATACCTGTGTGATCTATGCTTCTATTATAATAGGGAACATTACCATTACCCTAGAAAGTCACTTGATACCCTGTCCCAATCAATTTCTACTTCTTCCCTCAGGGGCAACCACTATTCACTTTTTCCACCATAGATTCTAAAGTAATTTTGCTCATTTTTGATTCCATGTTTTTTTTTTAAGATTTTATTTCTTTATTTGAGAGAGAAAGAATGAGACAGAGAGAGCATGAGAGGGGGGAGTGTCAGAGGGAGAAGCAGACTTCCTGCTGAGCAGGGAGCCCGATGCGGGACTCGATCCCAGGACTTCAGGATCATGACCCTGAGCTGAAGGCAGACGCTTAACCGACTGAGCCCCGAGGTGCCCCCTCCGTGTTTTCTTGGTCAAATACAAAGGATGACGTCATAGCTATTAATGTGTTGGCTGCAACGACAGAACTTTGCACATGGTTAAATGACGAGATCATCATCAAAACTTTTTGAAGTTCATGCTGTTGAGGGAAAACATTTGTCCCTGTTGTGAATGCCAGTATAAATTCATTTCAAGCTCAAAACTGAAGACAAAATATTTGTTGTGTGGTGATAATATACAAATTTTGATAAAAACAGTTCTGACTAAATCAAGAAATCTGTGGAGCAGAAATGAATTTGTAGTTGGTTAAGATATACACATAATTCAAGGGCACCTGGCTCGGTCAATAGAGCATGTGACTCTTGATCTCGGGGTTGTTTTTTTTTTTTTTAATTTTATTATTTATTTATTTATTTATTTTTAAAAGATTTTATTTATTTATTTGACAGCGAGAGAGAGACCACAAGCAGGGGGAGCAGCAGAGGGAGAGGGAGAAGCAGGCTCCTTGCTGAGCAGGGAGCCCGATGCAGGGCTTGATCCCAGGACCCTGGAATCATGACCTGAGCTGAAGGCAGATGCTTAACGACAGCCACCCAGGCGCCCCTGATCTTGGGGTTGTGAGTTCAAGCCCCACATTGGGTGTAGAGATCACCTAAAAAAAAAAAAGATACACACATAATTCATAATTGTGTCCAAACATGCTGTGATATTTTACCAATTAAGATTGAAGTGGTAATTGTCAAAATGTACAGGTTTTTATATTTATATATACACTTAATGACCATAAAATTTTTGAGGTGAAGCTAATACTGAAGAAAATATTACTTTGGCATGGGCAGGAGTACCTTCTTTGCTGTCCATCTTTTATAAATGTTTGAGCTTGGGGTGCCTGGGTGGCTCAGTCGTTAAGCGTTAGCCTTCAGCTAAGGTCATGATCCCGGGGTCCTGGGATCGAGCCCCGCATCGGGCTCCCTGCTCCGCGGGAAGCCTGCTTCTCCCTCTCCCCCCTGCTTGTGTTCCCTCTCTCTCTGTACCTCTCTCTGTCAAATAAATAAATAAAATCTTAAAAAAAAAAAAAAATGTTTGAGCTTTTGAAGACTATTTTGTAAAACAACCCAAGAGTCCTTCAGTGGTATTAACTAATTTCTAATAAGTGAGATCTCTAAATGTCGATTACTATATGTTTAACATCAGTGGAAAATTATTATTCAAAGTATCGATGAATGGAATGCTTAAAGAAAAATATCCTTAGCTTTTGAAGGTTTAGCAACTTGCACTTATTATAATAAAGCTTGTAAACAAAGTCGTCGAAATTTATTCCTGCAAAAGCTAGGAAGGGATTGAACACATTAGGTGGAGAAAGTTCAAATGGTGTTGTAAGGTTTAATTCTGAAATTTTATAATTGTGTTTTGGAGTATCTCCTCTTGTGGGAAGAGTCTCTTCTTGATGAAACTTGTGTTTTTATTTGGATAAGTTTATATTCTCATCTGAAATGAAATGATATAAGAAGGCTTACAATTTTGTAGCATCTGTATTAAGCAAAACATTTAAAATAATAAAAAAATTATTTGATGAGTTTTGTCTTAAAATATTTAGTGAAGAAACATACTTTGGAGGCAAAAGAATAGACCTGAAAATAATTTGGTATTTTAAAATAGTTTCACATCTTTACCTGTAGAGAGAATATTTTTCTCAATTAAAAATTATAAATGCAGGGAAGAGCTAATTGAAGGTATTGATGATTTCAAATTGACTAGCCATAAAAATTAACTTTGAAGAAGATTGTGGGTAGTTTTATGAAAAATTAAAAATGATAAGTTGAAAAAAATTTCTTCAGAAAAATGCCAGTGATATAAAATTGAGACATATGTGACTTAACAAATTTTTAAATAGAAACAAAGAATAGTAAAAAAAAAAAAAAACCCAAAGGTTATTTTGTTTAACTTATGTTTTAATGATCAGATAGTTATAATGATAAGGTTTTAAAATTTTTTGTTTTAATGTACATAGGTATGTCATTTTTTGAACAAATTCTATTCATTTTTTGATATGTATTTTTAACTTTTTATTTTAAGCTAATTAACAGCTCATAGAAAAGTTGCAAGATTAGTATAAAGACATTTTGTGTACTCTACAGATTCACTGATTTTTAGTATTTTGCCTCATTTTTCTATATACATATTTTTATATACATATTCTGTATACATATATACATATTCTTATTTTCTATATACATATTCTTATTTTTGGAACCATTTGAGAGTAGATTGAATATATCATATCCCCTTAATACTTAATTATGTAGAAAGAATTTTAGTTTTGAAAATAGTGTTGGGCAGCGCCTGGGTGGCTCAGTCGTTGGGCATCTGCCTTCGGCTCAGTTCATGATCTCCCGGTCCTGGGATCGAGCCCCGCATTGGGCTCCCTGCTCAGCGGGAAGCCTGCTTCTCCCTCTCCCTCTGCCCGCTGCTCTGCCTACTTGTTCTCTCTCTCTCTCTGTCAAATAAATAAATAATCTTTAAAAAAAAAAAATAGTGTTGGAATTGAGCTGTCTGTCTTATAGGTCAACCAATGTAATGAAACAGAGTTGTTGTTCAGTAAATAAATATTTCAAAAAATTGTATCATTTCAGTTATCTTAGTGTTCCCTTTTATCCTCGGAAGTGTGATAGGCTGGGCAGTCATTAGTATGGTCATCCTAACAATAAGGGCACTCAATAAATATTTGTTGAGTGATTGACTCTGTGCCTTCTTTTTTTTTTAAAGATTTTTTATTTATTTATCTGAGAGAGAGAATGGGAGACAGAGAGCATGAGAGGGGGAGGATCAGAGGGAGAAGCAGACTCCCCGCTGAGCAGGGAGTCCGATGCGGGACTCAATCCAGGGACTCCAGGATCATGACCTGAGCTGAAGGCAGTTGCTTAACCAACTGTGCCACCCAGGCGCCCGACTCTGTGCCTTCTGCTTCCAGTGTTATCTTTCAGCTTTGTGGTGGTGATGACCAGTGTGTTGTGAAATCTTATGATCTACATTCACTTCCGCTGTGCCACATACATGCCTAGCAGAATAATGTGTGTGTGTGTGCATGCGTGTGCGTGTGTGTAAGGCTTAGATGTTGAGAAGGAAGTGGTTAAAGAATATATTTTAAAAACCTAAAGATACTGGAATACTTTTTATAAGACTTGGTGGGCCCCAGGGCATATTTAGAATCCTGGCATTTAGAGTTGAGATGGACCTAGACACACGTCATCTGGTCCAACTGCTTATTTAGGGAAGAGAATACTGATGCTTCCAATTAGGCCATTAGAAAAGTGGGACATTGGGGCACCTGGGTGGCTCAGTTGGTTAAGCGTCTGACTCTTGATCTCAGCTCAGGCCTTGATCTCAGGGTCATGAGTTCAAGCCCTGTGGTGGACTCCACACTGGGCATGGAGACTACTTTAAGAAAAAAAAGTAAAAAAAAAAAGTGGGACATTATCTCATGATGCTTTGCCTAGTGTTCCTTAGACCTCAGAGATTTTCTTAGTGAACAGCTTGGTAATGAGTTATCAGAACTATATTCTTTATTTTGTGACCATATAGTAAATGTGTTCACCAACAAAAACAAGGGACAAAGCCTTTTATGTCTTTTTTTTAGCTTCAGGGGAGATGTGAGGGCTTAATTTTTTTTTTTAAGTTTTAAAGCCAAGGAAATGGTGCTAGGTATAAAAGAACTTCAAATAACTTTGAAGTTCTTTTAAAAAGTTTTTAAAATGCAGTAAGTTGTAATCTGTTTATTCTCCTTTTTCTTTTAGTATTCTGAGGTAGCCAATAATCTCATTGAAGAATGTGAACAAGCTGAACGACTTGGAGCTGTGGATGAATCTCTGAGGTTTGATTTTTTTTTTTTGCAGTAGTATTTTATGTTTTTTCTTGTGAAATGATAACTTAAAAAAAAGGGATAACTGTACCTGTTTTCTTTATTTGAAGTGAGGAAACGCAGAAGGCTGTTCTTCAGTGGACCAAGCATGATGATTCCTCAGACAACTTCTGTGAAGCTGATGGTATAACATTTTTTATAGTATGTGTTTTGTTTAAAATTGGGTGTAAGGAAAAAAAAAATCTTTTTTTTTTAAAGATTTTTTATTTATTTATCTGATAGAGGGAGAGGGAGAGGGAGAAGCAGGCTCCCCACCAAGCAGATAACCCAATGCGGGGCTCGATCCCAGGACCCCGGGATCATGACCCGAGCTGAAGGCAGGCACCCAGCTGACTGAGCCAGCCAGATGCCCCTGAAAAAAAAAATCTTTTAAAATGGTTTTTAGACCTCAGTTTCTAAAGTATGGCAGTTCCTCAAAAAGCAAAAGACGGAATTACCACATGACCTAACAATTCAACTGCTAAATAGGTACCGAAAAAGATTGAAGACAGGGGGCGCCTGGGTGGCTCAGATGGTTAAGCGTCTGCCTTTGGCTCAGGTCATGATCTCGGGGTCCTCGGATCGAGTCCCGCATCGGGCTCCCTGCTCCTTGGGAGCCTGCTTCTCCCTCTGCCTCTCTCTCTCTCTCTCTCTGTCTCTCATGAATAAATAAATAAAATTTAAAAAAATATTTAAAAAAAAAAAGATTGAAGACAGGGAAACAGATACTTGTATGCCCATATTTGTGGTGGCATTTTTCACAAAAAAACGTAGAAATGACCCAAATATCCATCAGCAAATGAATGGATAAACAGAGTGTAATAAATACATACAATGGAATATTATTTAGCCCATAAACAAAGTTTTGATATGTGCTGCAACATGGATAAACCTTGAAAATACTATGCTAAATGAAATAAGCCAGACACAAAAGGACAACTATTGTATGTTTCACAGAGTAACCAGAGGTTAGTGGAGGGGGAGAATGGGGTGTTATTGTTTAATGGTTAGAGTTCCTGTTTGAGGTCATAGAAAAGTTTGGAAACAGTGGTGACAGTTGCACAATGTTGTGAATATAATTAATGTCACTGGATTGTACTCTTAAACATGGTTAAAATGGTAAGTTTTACGTTATATACGTTTTACCACAGTTAAAAAAAAACAACAAACCCTCAGTTTCTGGAAAAAATTTACCTCCTGAGTCTGACTCTTACAGTTTTGTGTATCTCAGTAATATATAAAATATATATATGATTTTTGTAATATACACATTTTGCATAAATAGCTCAAATGTAGAGATGGAGATTGTAAAAACTTGCTTTTGTTGTACTGGCCTTGGATTGTTACATATTTTCCTTGATGGTGTGTGTTGCTTTTGGAAAAGAGAAGAATAAACCATGAGTTGTATCTGAGATATGGGAAGCTGGGCCAGAGTTCTGGTACTGTTCAAATCCAGGAGCCCTAGGACCTATTAGAACCCTTTATTCAGATTTATGGATTCCCCTATTTTTCCTTTTTCTTAGTTGAACTGTTAGCCTTTTAATTGGCTAACCACAATCAAATCAAACTGAGTTTTGGTATCCTCCAGTGGCTCTTTTGAAGCAGATTAATGATCTTAAAAAAAAAATAAGCAAAAAGAATGATATAGATCATTTTCATTGCAAGTGAGAGACAAATCCTGCAATTCCCTCCAAAAAGAGGAAGGCAAAGAGAAAGTACTTATTTTTAACTTTGTGGTTTCATTTTTTGGGGAAAAAAAAGAAACATATGCTTTCCTTAATGTAAAACATGGTTATGCCTTGGCAAATAATATTTATAATCCTTTATTCCTAATTCCCAAATCTGAAAACTCTGAAATATGAATATTTTCCCCCTAAGTTTAGCACAGACTCTTTTAGTGTGAACATTCACATGTTTCACTACAGAAATATTTTTGGTGTTGGATTAAAAGTTGCTGCCCCAGTCCCTGCTGGAGTAATTATTCAGTATATGTTGCATATGCTATAATATTTTTCTTTTTTTTTTTTTAAGATTTTATTTATTTATTTGAGAGAGAGAGAATGAGAGAGAGCACATGAGAGGGGGGAGGGTCAGAGGGAGAAGCAGACTCCCTGCCGAGCAGGGAGCCCGATGCGGAACTCGATCCCAGGACTCCAGGATCATGACCTGAGCCGAAGGCAGTCGCTTAACCGACTGAGCCACCCAGGCACCCTATAATATTTTTCTAAAATCTGAAAAGTTCTGAATTCCAAAACACATTTGGCCCCAGGGATGTTGGATAAGGAGTTGTGGACTTACACCAAGGTTTAGACTAGTGTAGAAGGGGGGCAAAATGCTCTCCCAGCCCCTTAACTTTACCATCTTTTTCACAAGGATTCTTTGGCCTGAATATTACTATGAGATAAAATTAAACTTTTAACATGCAGCACATTTTTTTTTAGACCTGCAGCATTAGAGAAAGGAAAGTAATACTTTAACTTCGTTTATCAAAGTGTACTTTTGAGACTACCTGCTTATATTTGTGTAGGAAGGACTGAGAATAATTCTTATCTGGTGGAGTTCTGTTATCTTGGGTGAATCACTTGTCCCTTTATATTTGTTTCTTCTGTTAAAGGAGGGTGAATATTAAAAAAAAAGGGATAGCTTTATAAGGAAGATATAATATATGTAAATGGTAGGTAGAAGACAGAGGTATTCTGTAAATTTTAATTAGAAATTTGAGCTTTTGTCATCTGACAAAATATGGCTATAGTAACAATTTTTTAAAAATTTTGTATTTATTTACTTAGAGCAAATGAGAGAGAACACGAGTAGTGGGGAGGGACAGAGGGAAAGGGAGAAGCAGACTCCTTGCTGAGCAGAGAGCCCAACATGGGGCTCCATCCCAGTCCGGGATCATGACCTGAGCCCAAGGCAGACACTTAACCGACTGAGCCACCCAGGCGCCCCAGTAACAGTTATTTTTTATTAAAAAGTTGAGGCAAGATGAAGTATTTGTTATAAGTAAAATTATGAGTCAACTAATATTTATGCCTGATTAGGCAGAATATTAAAAATTTAATTACTAGTAATTTGTTTTCAATCTTAAAGTACTAGATGCTGAGCATTATTTATATGTTTTAAAAATGAGGGCTATTTTTTATGAATTTATCCTAATTTGCTATACTGTGGCAATGCTTTTAGTATTAATTGAGATAAACAGAAGTATCTGTTCCTGAACCAGAGGATCCCATACAAATTTGTTTTAAGTTTTGTTTTGTTTTTTAAAGTAATCTCTACACCCAACCTGGGGTTTAAATTAACAACTCCAAGATCAGGGGTCACATGCTTTACTGCCTGAACCAGCCAAGCGCCCCTGTTTTTAAGTTTTTATTTCTACTTTTTCTAGTTATTTTAATTGCCACTTCTGCATGGACTCTCTTATTTCTAGATGCTGTCACTGTGCTACTTCTAGAAGCAAAATTTCCCCTAATTTATGTCTCTAATGTACTGTCAATTGGGATAAAAATAGCCAAGCTTAGTTTTATTTTTGTTTTTGTCATTGTGTTTTTAATAAGAAATAGGAACTTTTCCGGGCTCCTGGGTGGCTCAGTCATTAAGCGTCTGCCTTCAGCTCAGGTCATGATCCCGGGGTCCTGGGATCAAGCCCCACATCGGGCTCCCTGCTCGGCGGGAAGCCTGCTTCTCCCTCTCCCACTCCCCCTGCTTGTGTTCCCTCTCTCACTGTCAAAAAATAAATAAAATCTTAAAAAAAAAATAAATAAATTGAATTTCATAAAAAAAAAAAAAAGTAGGTACTTTTGAGAGCTTGATGGACTTTCTTATAAGTACCTGTGTGCTCAGATTTTTGTCATCTACTCTGGTTGCTTTTTTGCCCACTTCTTCATTTTTTGTTGGTTCATGTTGTTAAGCTTTATAAATGAGGAAGGTATTACTGTATATTAAATAATTTCTCAAAGCCACTGGAGAACGAGGGGACATTTTTTTGTTTCAAAATTATAATCCATTACACAAATTTATAGAACATATGAGAAACCAGTATCTCACCAATTTTTATATGTTTTTTCACTGGTATCTGTAATTGACTTTCCTATAATTCTTATCTTTTCATTTTATTAGATAGCATTCGTACTTAACAGTTTTGTTGATTGTAAAATGTCCTGTTAAGATATCTCATAATACCACTAGCTAATATGTATTATACTCGTACCGTGGTTCTGAGCACTCTGCACATATAAACTTACTTAAGTCTCACAGTAACACTGAGTATTATCTCCATATTATAAATAATGGTACCAATGCATCGAGAACATAAGTAATTTGCCCCGGGTTCCACACTGAATAACTAGTAGAGCCTGGATTCTGACCCAGGCACTCTGGCTCCAGAGCCCCATGTGCTGCTGTTGGACATTTAGGTTGCTTCTAATTTTCCCTTTAATAAATAATGCTGATGCAAGTATCATCCTGCTTATAATTTTTTGCATGTTTAGGATTATACCTTTGGGACAACTTTGTAGTGGATCTTGATGGTGGTCATGTAAGAAGGAAGTTTCTGGTAATAAACAGTGTCTGGTAGTAATACATCTTCATTTATCCTAGTTACTGATGAACTGCTTGCAGTTAATGTGGAGGGAAATATATAGTATATTTTTCATCTGGATAGCTTATCAGAATTAAATTACCATGTTTCTTCTATTCTAAAATTCACATATTCCTATTTTTTACCATTTTTAAAAGCAGGATGCTTTTGCAACCAGTGAGTACATTTAATGTGTCTGTTTGTGCCTTCCTCTTTTCTCTCTCATCTTTCTTGTAAAAGGTTGTTTTTAAAGTCTGGATGCACTGTTACATTTGTGGTGCCTTAGAATCAGTGGAGTATAGTCTATTATACTAGTTTTTTAAGGTAACTGAAGAAAAAGATTTAATGGAACATTTCATTTTACAGACATACAGTCTCCTGATGCTGAATATGTAGATTTGCTCCTTAATCCCGAGCGCTACACGGGTTACAAGGGGCCAGATGCTTGGAAGATTTGGAACGTCATCTATGAAGAAAACTGTTTTAAGTATGTGTCCTTTTCACTTAGAAAGTCCTGACATATAGAGTGATTTTTATTTATAAACAAATAAACAGTTAATAATGACTCTAAATTGCAAATCACATTCATTTTGTTAAAGGATGCATCTGGACATAGAAACATTCTTATTCATTAATCCACTTCTCCTCTGGGGAAACATATGGACATGAGTTTCAACAAATATTTTTTTCTTCTTTAAAAGACATAGACATAGAAAAATAAATAAAAAATCTTTAAAAAAATAAAAGATAGATAAAAATGAAAGACATAGAATAGTATGAGACTTTTATGGGAATATTGTAGACATTTCACAGGTGTTCCTCTAATGGATTATAGAATCTCATTTTATAGATGGAATAACGTAGAGCCAGCCAGGTTTACTTCATTTCCCAGGATCATATTCTTAGTAGTAAAGAATAGATGACTCCTAAATCTCTTTTTGGTGCTCTGTATTCATCTTTTGAGGCTCTAGTTATTTTACCTGCTTTCAAGTTCAAGTTAAATTAATTTCAGAGAATAATTATAATAGGTAACACTTGAACACTCACTGTGTGCCAGACTTGTGCTAAGCATGGTACATACATTTTCTCTTTTAGTCCCTGCAATAGCCCTATGTTGTAGTCATCACTGTTTACAGATGGACAAACTTGAGGCTTGCAAAGGTTAAATGATTTTTCCAGTGTCAAAAATCTAGTAAGTGGAAGAACCCACTTTGTACTCTTACTGCTACAATAGAAATAGTTTCATCCCTGTGTGACTGGGACATGCTTCAAGTTTACCCGCCTCTTATAAGCCACTGGCCTCTAACCAATGTGCTTATTGGTTTTTGGAAGGAATTTGTGTGTGCATTTGCATTATACTATCTCAGAGGTGGGGGGAATTCTGAGAAAATCTTTGGAGTTCCCAGGTAACAGTAATAATACATTTCACTTTGCATAAGTCAAATATAAGAGATTAGCAGTTATGCTTATACCAATAAAATGTCAAGTCTGTTTCTTTTTTTTTTTAAAAAGATTTTATTTATTTATTCATGAGACACAGAGAGACAGAGAAAGAGAGAGAGAGAGAGAGGCAGGCTCCCCATGGAGCAGGGAGCCTGATGTGGGACTCGATCCCAGGACCCCGGGATCATGACCGGAGCCGAAGGAAGATGCTTAACCAACTGAGCCACCCAGGCGCCCAAGTCTGTTTCTTTTTTTGATTTGAAGAATTTCCAGTTTTGAAGTGGAGAATTTTCATTATTTACTCATATCTGCCATGTGTTTCATTTAAATTCCCTGGTTTATTATTAGGAATGTTTGACTTAATTGGCTTACTTGACAGGTTTTTTGTTTTGTTTTGTTTTGCTTTAGATTTTATTTTTATTTATTTTTATTTATTTATTTTTTTAAGATTTTTATTTATTTATTCATGAGAGACAGAGATTGAGAGAGAGGCAGGGGGAGAAGCAGGCTCCCAAGGAGCACGGAGCCCGATGCGGGACTCGATCCCAGGACGCTGGGATCATGACCTGAGCCGAAGGCAGACGCTTAACCATCTGAGCCACCCAGGCGCCCTAGATTTTATTTTTAACTAATCTCTACACCCAACTTGGGGCTCTAACTTACAACCCCAAGATCAAGAGTTGCATGCTCTACTGACTGAGCCAGGCACCCCTAAAGGTTGTTGTTTTTTTTTGTTTTTTGGTTTTTTTTGGTTTGTTTTTTTAATATGAACTAAAATAGAGTCCAACTGAAGCATTTGTTAGATTTTATATTTGTATTGTAGCTATTCCCTAACTAATTTTTATCATGATTCCCAGTATAAATATTTCTAATATATAAACAATATATGAGGCACAAAATTCAGTATGTTAAAATATAGCTTACATGTTCTGTTCTCAAAATGTCTCAAGTTGTGAGAGTTCATAAAATTCAAATCGCAGACAAAGCAATCCCCACATTTTACTAATGATACTAATGAATATTTAGTTTGAGATTTAAAGGCACTTCGGTGACATTTTAATTCTTTTTTTATATTAAAAAATACCTTTTATTGAAATCATAACAAACTCGGTGGCCACAGGGTCAGTTGACATACATAAGATTAGCTAAGTGGAAAATAATCTACCCACAGTGCTTTTTCCCCTTTTTATTTTCATGCTTGGTTTGGGTATTTATATTTCTTGCTTGTTCGTCTTTCAATCAGGAGTGCGCTTTGTACCACATGCAAACACACATATGTGTACGTGTGCATAGGCAGAGCGTATGTGTATATGTAATATATGTAAAAACATTAGCAACTCTAGAAGAGCTTGACTGGTGTTTTCTTCCTTTGTTTGAAGAAGTGATTAGGAAATGGCTTTCTGGCTGCTACAATGGGAAAAGATCAGAAACTTGCTAAAACAAGCAATTAGAGAACACTAAATATTTTATAAGCTCAGTGTTTTTAAAATAGTTTGATTTTGGATGTAGTCATTAAGCGGCTCTCTGAGATAATTTCACTTTTACTTAGATAATTATAACAAGATAGGTAACATAATTATATTTTACAATTTAATTCTTATTGTTTCTAGGCCACAGACAATTAAAAGACCTTTAAGTCCTTTGGCTTCTGGTCAAGGTGAGTTATTTATTTGCACTGTTATATTATTTATCAGCCAGTGAACTTTGGTTAAAAGGAGGAGGAAGGCCGGATAAGAGTTGGCAAGAGTATTGGAGATCATATATTCCTGTTTCCATAGAAGTCATGCCTCACCCTTAAGAGAAAGTGGTGTTTAAAATATTTACACCTCAGTAAGGAGTATTTGTGTAATGAAGTTTATGGTGTTAGATTATCATAGGATGGAGATTAGGTTAAATATTTATTCTTCTGTGCATTTTTACATAATGTGTGTTTAGTTTTTTACTATTTTTCTTCAGTTTCTAGTTAAATGAATATCCAAAAAAACTGCCTCAAATCTTTCCCAGAACCTGAAATGATTGTACATATTGGGAGTCTGATTTCAAATTCACATGTCTTTATGCTTCATTAACATGTTTCATTTTCTCCTTCCATACAAGATCTTGCCCAAATGCTGCCTTTTCCACCTTCCCTGACTCTCCTAACTGGAAGTAACCCCTCTCTCCGCATAAAGTGATCTTATGTCACGTTTTGTGTCTCTTACCCCATTTCCACTGTCTGGCGTTATTTTACTATTACGTGTCTATTGATCTACCCTAGTACTTTGGGCATATGGGGAGTATTTATTGGTTTCATCTGTTAATAGAGAGCCTGACACATAACAGATGGAGTAGTTTGTTAAGTGAATGATTGATGAAAACTGCTCTCCCCATTTAATGGGCTTGACTACCGTTGGGAAGATCACTTGTTCCTTCAACAAATGATTACTCTCCGTTTACTATGTGCTAGGCACTGTGCAGAGGCAGAGGGGGTGTAAAATTGAAACTCAGAAACCCTGCCCAGTCTGTAATAGTCAGAATGGTTTGTTGAATAAACCAGTTCAGTGTATGATTTCAGACTTTTTGCTTAGGAAATCTATATCCCTGTTCCCGTAATACGTGCTTACTGATGAAGTCTTTGATGTGCTTTTAGGAAATGTATAAGTTTTTCATTTTTTAAAATTTGAAAAGCTGCTGATCTCATACAGTCAATAAACATAAATTTCCTCCTGGAAAGCAGTGAGATTGCATCATTCCCTAAATGTTGGCAGACTAGTCTTTCCTAGATTAGAAATGAAAGAACATCTTTAAACAAGAGTTTGGATTTATATGACTCACATATAGTAACTCATTGGAAGCTATTGATTTAATATCAGATGAGTGCAAATTCCTAGGTAAGGGGTGATCCTCAGTATGAACTCACATTATGATCTGATTAACTACCCTCACTTATCATAAATATAAATGGGAACAGTTTAAATGTTTATCATTAAGGAACTGGTTAAATGATTTATGGTATATTCATTGAGTAGAATATAGCCATTAGAAATATTGCTGAGAATTTGTATTCATTTAGGTCAGTAATGACCAATAGCACATTGAAGAAAAGAAACAGGCATCAAACAGTATGTATATTTTTGTAAAAACATACTTAATATAATATCTAAATGTCTATATGTAAAGAAAAAGGACATTTACCAAAATGTAAATGGTATTTATCTAGGGCAGAGGGAGTTACGGCTAACATTTTTTATTTCGTCTATGTCTTCTTTCTTAAAAAAAACCCATGTATTTGCAATGAACAGTATTATTTTAATAATCAAACAATGATGGCATTAAATAAGCATGGGCAAAATGAAGACAGTTTTTTAGTAGTAAATGAGCAGCTGCTTACAAACTGCCGAACTGTGCATAATTTGAATCTTCACAAATAGTCTTTCAGAATATTCCTAAATAAGGTAAAATTTTACAGTGTCAGTCTGGAGGTTTCAAAGCAAGAACACAATTCTTTTTTTTAAAATGTTTTATTTATTTATTCATGAGAGTCAGAGAGAGAGAGAGAGAGAGGCAGAGGCAGAGGGAGAAGCAGGCTCCCCACCTAGCAGGGAGCCCTATGCGGGACTCGATCCAGGACCCTGGGATCATGACCTGAGCCGAGGGCAGACGCTTAACCATCTGAGCCACCCAGGCGCCTCAAGAACACAATTCTTTAGCAGAAACCATGTTATAGATTTAGGATAAATAAATGTGGAAAAAGGCGCTGCCAACCAAATAACCGTAAGTCCTTAAGGTACTGGAGAGTACTCTCAGATGATGGATTAGATTTTTCTCTCCCGTCAGCCCGTATTAAATCTTGTACGAGCTGAAACCACTCCTCACCCAGGCTCTTGGAGATGATGCCCTTGAAGCGAATCCGGCATAATTCCTATTTGCCACTAGATAGGGTTGTGTCACAAGTGTCTCCCTCAGATTTTGCTTTATACAAAGTCTTATTTTTTGTGGAAGTATAGCATTTTAAAGTGACATCTGGAAGGACTTTATAATAATCAACATTTTGTTTTGCTTTTCAGGGAAAAGTGAAGGTAAATATTTCTTTATCATATATATATGAATTTGCTGATACATTCAGATGTTTATTTGGCAAACTTTTCTTCCTACTTCTAAGAACTCCTGTTTATCTAAAATTCAGGAGTTGAAAGCACAAGTTAAGGGAACATGACTGTGCCTGGGATCAGGCAGTAGCGACAACCTGCCTCAGCCTCTGATAATTCACTTGTGCATTTTACCCACTGCTTGCAGAAGCTAGGCATTCCGCCCCGCCCTGCCCAGCTTCTGTCAGGGAAAACCTCCTCTCCTTTACTCCTGGAGCAGACCTCTAGGATCTGCTGGGTCCATAGAGGAAGCTTCTAGGCATGGTCACATTGTTGCTCTACCTGCTTCCAAGGCTTGCGTTCGCTCTTGGGGGTAGTTACTGCCAACTATTTTAGTTGTAATGCTAAAATTTTTTAAGTATTTTAGGTTTACTTTGTCTTTGTGAGAATCTTTTTGCTTTCTGAGTGAAATTGGAGTGATTTTTCTTTTTGTTTTTTTAAGATTTTATTTATTTGAGAGAGAGAGAGAGAGTGCACAAGTGGGGGAGGAGGGGGCAGTGGGAGAGGGAGAAGCAGGCTTTCCGCTGAGCCTGATGTGGGGCTTGATCCCAGGACCCTGGGATCATGACCTGAGCCGAAGGCAGACACTTAACCGACTGAGCCACCCAGGCACCCCTAAAATGATTTTTCTTATTCTTAAGGCCATGTGTTTAACCATATGAAAAGACAAGGCAGTACTTAGCTTTAGTCCAGCTAGATGAAATTGCTAAAATGTGAAGTATCCCTTTCCTCTCCTTGAAAATTTTGTCTTCTGAACATTTGTTTTACAAATTGCTTTTGTATTCTGTCTAAATAACAGAATACCAATGTCTGATAACATTGCTTTTTTATTATGCTTTATATTATTGTAACAATAATAGCTAAGTAAAATACTGAATCAGAACTGTACTATTTGGAAGAGAAATTCTTTAGCCTGAGATTATTCTTCCAAAGATGACTCATATTTTATTACTGTTAGTAGTCATCTATAATTTTCAGGGGTTTTTTTTCTGCCCTCTTCCCTATAATTTTCAGTTTTGAGAGATTTTATTCTACCTTGGGTATTCTTAGCTATTTTAGAGGATATTATTTCAGTTTTTCAATACTGTTTAAAGACCTCATCCTGTCTCTCATTGTCAGGGAAAATATTGTTAGCTTGTGGAGTCTATCTTTAGAGAAATAATCTTGTTTATGAGTATATTTACAATTTTTCATTTTGGTCAGATTTGAAAGAGTTATCCCTGACAGCTATCATATTAGGTGATTATCTAATTGGATCACAACCATGTAAAGTTGAAGATAGCTACTTCAGGAACAGAACTGAAAATTTCATTGGAAGACTAGGTCCCAAGTAGTATTACACTCCCATTCCCCCTGATTCATGGTCCCAAACTTGAAACAAAACAAAACAAAAACTCTGAAGGTTGTTTTTTTTTTTTTTTTAGATTTATTTATTTGAGAGAGAAAGAAATAAATCTTAAAAAAAAAAAAAACAACCTTCAGAGAGAGAGAGTTTGTGTGTGCAGGGGGAAAGGGAGAGGGAAAAGGAGAAATAGTCTTAAAAGAGCAGACTCCACCAATGAGCGTGGAGCCTGACACCGTGCTCAATCTCATGACCCTGAGATCAGACCTGAGCCGAAACCAAGAGTCGACCGCTTAACCAACGGCACCACCTACGTGCCCCAACTCTGAAGGTTTTTATAAGGAGACAAATCACTTGTAATCCCACAACCTCAAAATAATTGATAATGGTAATGGCTAAGACTACATGCCAGTACTACTCTTCTAAGCAATTTACAAGTATGATTTCATTTAATCCTTCCAGCGTTCTTAGGAGATATTATTTTTATTTCCATTTTATAGACAAGAAAAATGAGTGCCAGAGAGGATTTGCAACTCAGCTAAATCATGTATGACTTGTAAGAAGCACAGTTGGAATTGAAATTAGTTTGTCTCCAAGGTTCATGCTCTCAGTTACTATCTCATACTGCTTCTCTGTTAACATTGTGATAAATTTTTTTAAAGATCTTATTTATTTATTTGTCAGAGAGAGAGAGCACAGGCAGGGGGGAGAAGCAGGCAGAGGGAGAAGCAGACTTTCTGCTGAGCAGGGAGCCCAATGCAGGGCTCCATCTCAGGACCCTGGGATCATGACCTGAGCGGAACGCAGACACTTAACCGACTGAGCCACCCAGGCGCCCCTGGACCTTTCGTTAATTTTTAAATCACTGTTTGGCACAGATTACTATTATATATTGGAAAAACTTAACATTTTGTCATTTTTACAACTTTGTGACTTCTTTTTCTTTTAATTTCAGAGAACACTTTTTACAGTTGGCTAGAAGGTAATTGGAAACTTAAATTTAAATGTTAAAAATTTTTCTCATCTTTAAAGGCATATGAAATTATTTTTAAAATGGTACATTTCACATATAAAATTTCAATTACCAAATTACTATTTTTAGGCCTCTGCGTAGAAAAAAGAGCATTCTACAGACTTATATCTGGCCTGCATGCAAGCATTAATGTGCATTTGAGTGCACGATATCTTCTACAAGGTATGTGACATTCACTTTTATTTATTTTACTATACTTAAAAAAAATACACACACACAAAAAAAACAAAAAGAAAAAAAATATTTTACCATACTTATTTTCAGATATTCTTAAAATTTTTTGGTATTTACCTTAGGGGGACAAAGTTGATCCTATTGAATATTAGGCATTAAAAATTAATTCTTAAATGGTAGTAATCAGGAATGTAAGAACTGTAGAAATTACAGATTCTTTTAAGAAGCTGCTCAAAATTGTGCACATCTCTTTGGAAATACTCTTTTGTTGTGGGAGTTAAAATAGCTCCTAATGGTCCCGTTTGTTACTCATTAGATATTTTTACTGTATTAAAACCCTTTTATTTGTGTGCCAACTTCAGGCCTGGAGTTTAATGGGTAAAAGTATTTTCTGCTGCTCTTTATGCTTTAAAAATGCTGTTGCAAAACAAGACCATGTTTGATTTTCATCAGGAGCCTATTTCTTTTGGAATTTCAAGTACCTCTATGTCTCAGGAACAAAATACAGTAACTTGAATTTTAAATAGAGTTTCAGACTTATCAGTAACTTCAGGTCGTCATTTTTAAATTGTGTGTTTTGGTTTTATAAATATGTTTATATTTAGAAATTTGATTTCTGTGAAGTCATACTTCTCAGTAAAACAGTGAATTTATTTTCCTCCTAAGGATGGGTTCTAGAAGATAAAATATTGATGTAGAACCATTAAAAGCTAAATTATGAAAAGCAGCTTTCATTGTTCTGTATTTTCAGATATACTTCTGTAGGTGTAAGTAACCCAATGTAAGTAAACTGAAACTTTTAAAATTCAGATTTTAATATTTAATTCTTCTTTCTTCTCAGAAACTTGGTTGGAAAAGAAATGGGGACATAACATTACAGAATTTCAGCAGCGATTTGATGGAATTTTGACTGAAGGAGAGGGTCCACGAAGGCTTAAGAACTTGTATTTTCTCTACTTAATAGAATTAAGGGCTTTATCTAAAGTGGTACCGTTCTTTGAGCGCCCAGATTTTCAACTCTTCACTGGAAATAAAGTTCACGATGCAGAAAAGAAAATGCTGCTTTTGGAAATACTTCATGAAATCAAGTAAATTCCATATTATGACTTGTACAACTTAAACATTAATAGGAGAGTGACAAGCGGTATCAAAGTTCAATTCTTTTTTTTTTTTTTTTTTAAAGATTTTATTTATTTATTTGAGAGAGAGAGAATGAGAGAGAGCACATGAGAAGGGGGAGGGTCAGAGGGAGAAGCAGGGGGACTCGATCCCGGGACTCCGGGATCATGACCTGAGCCGAAGGCAGTTGCTTAACCAACTGAGCCACCCAGGTGCCCTCAAAGTTCAATTCTTAAAATACTCAGTTTAGAGAAAGGAAAAAATTTTTCTAAAGATTCTATTTATATTAGAGAGAGAGAGAGCACCAGCAGGGGGAAGGGGCAGAGGGAGAGGGAGAAGCAGACTCCCTGCTGAGCACAAAGACCCACATGGGGCTCAATCCCAGGACCCTGAGATTATGGCCTGAGCTGAAGTCAGATGCTTAACCGACTGAGCCACCCAGGTGGCCCAAGAAAGGAAAATTATTAAAAAATAATAATATAAAAGCTAATTTTGCTTATAGGTCTTTTGGAATTGAGTTTTGTTTTTGTTTTGACTTAGGTACTAAATGGCACAAGTGTTTAGTTTTCAGAGTCATTCTTGTAGTATTTGATACCTACATTATTTTTGTATGTGGTTGGACATACTGGGTTTGGGGCCAGACTTCTATTTTATGCAGTTGTTTTAGATTTGAGGATAAGACTTTGTTTTGGGGCAACAGAGTGTCGATTTTACTAGATTTTCTACTCTTTTTATTATATTATTCATCACCAGCCAGCAAAATGTTATCTTAGCAGGACTTTTAATATTTTATAATACCTGAAAATGAATCCTCTCTGTTTTAACATGTAGGTCATTTCCTTTGCATTTTGATGAGAATTCCTTTTTTGCTGGGGATAAGAAAGAAGCAAACAAACTGAAGGTAATTATTTCATTCTTTAAGTTTTAGATTCAAACGCTTATGCAGGTGCGAGTGTAAGCCCTGTTTTTATAGTTAACAATAAATCTTATTCTATATTAGGAAATTATAAGAAAAGCCAGAGTCATAATCATTCTTTTCCTCCAAAAAAGGAAGTGCAAAGGCGGGCCAACTTAAGATCTCGTTTGTGTTGTGTTCAAAGTAACAAAGCATGTCACTCCAGACTTTCCAGATGGCTTTCACATTGATGGTCTCATAACAAATAGAAGTTATAAATTAAAGGAAAGGGATCCAGAGCATGAATGGTAGTATTTGTCTTTTGCTGAGGAGAATTCTGAAGATGGTTTTGGATAAATTAAAGGGTCCTCTTTAGGGGGAGGGGGCCAAGGTTTGTCATTCATCTTATTCATTGGGAATGAAAGGTATTTAGGGAGGCCAGCAGAAGAGAAGATGTGATGCCCTACAAAATGGGGATTGGTTTTTGTCTTGTCTCTTACTAGAGATATAAGCTCACACAAGACCATCTTTATGTATATTTGCATCAAAATTGTACAAATATAAAATATTACTAGGAAGACTTATTAAACACTGTGTGGAAAATATGATTCTTGTCATTAAAGGAAGGGACAGCTCCTACCCTCAGTAGATTTCTAGTCTACTTGGGGACGCAAGTAAAATTGTATTACTGTTCTCTGTTACAAAGCTATAAGTAAGTAAAGGCAGGCAGCTCTCAAGAGCACTGGGCTTGATCTGATTTCTTCAGAGTATTTATGACAATATTCCTCTGTTTTGTATTCTTTGTTTCTTTCTGTAAGGAAAGAACCTGATTTTATGCAGTTTGCAAACAATACTTCTTGCACCGATTTTTTTTGCTGTTAAATAATAGTTATTTTTGATTTCCCATCTACCTCCCACGGAAAGCATTCTTGCTAGAAATACATACTTCAGTGCTTATATAACCTCCCAGGCAGCTTCCAGGAACTGGGAAGTGAGGGGAAGATAGTGTAATAAGGCTTTTTTTTTTTTCCTGCTATTTTCACTCTCTTCCTTATTTTTAGTACACTTGCTGGTTTTTTGGAAAGTGTTTTGGCATCAACTCTTTATATTGTGCAGATTAAAAATATTGCTCATAATGTTTTAATTTTATCAAAACTCTGAAATACCTTTGATGTCCTATTGAGTTTAACAGATAATTTTTCTGAATTCTTTTATAATAAAGAAGTAAAACTTGTTAATATCAGATTTACTTTCTTAAGAAAAAGTAGTTTATGGTGAACATCATGGATTTGAACAGTAACATGAGTTTTATTTATTTATTTTTAAGTATTTTTAAATTTTATTTTTATTTTTATTTATTTTAAGTAATCACTGCACCCAAGGTGGGGCTCAAACTCATGACCATGAGATCAAGAGTCACATGCTCTTCTGACCGAGCCAGCCAGGTGCCTGAGTTATATTTTTATTTTACTTTTTTTTAAATTTTATTTTATTAATGTTATGTTAATCATCATACATTACATCATTAGTTTTTGATGTAGTGTTCCATGATTCATTGTTTGCGTATGACATCCAGTGCTCCATTCAATACGTGCCCTCTTTAATACCCATCACCAGGCTGACCTATCCCCCCAGCCCCCTTGCCTCTAGAACCCTCAGTTTGTTTCTCAGAGTCCATAGTCTCTCATGGTTCATCTCCCCCTCCGATTCCCCCCCTTCATTTATCCCGTCCTACTATCTTTCTTTTTCTTTTTTAATATATAATGTATTTGTTTCAGAGGTACAGGTCTGTGATTCAACAGTCTTACACAATTCACAATGCTCACCATAGCACATACCCTCCCCAATGTCTATCACCCAGCCACCCCATCCCTCCCACCCCCCACCACTGCAGCAACCCTCAGTTTGTTTCCTGAGGTTAAGAATTCCTCATATCAGTGAGATCATATGGTACATGTCTTTCTCTGATTGACTTATTTCGCTCAGCATAATACCCTCCAGTTCCATCCACGTCATTGCAAATGGCAAGATTTCGGTTTTTTTGATGGCTGCATAATATTCCTGTGTGTGTGTGTGTGTGTGTGTGTGTGTGTGTGTGTGTGTGTATACCACATCTTCTTTATCCATTCATCTGTCGATGGACATCTTGGCTCTTTCCATAGTTTGGCTATTGTGGACATTGCTGCTATAAACACTGGGGTGCGTGTACCCCTTCGGATCACTACATTTGTGTCTTTGGGGTAAATACCCAGTAGTGCAATTGCTGGGTCATAGAGTAGCTCTATTTTCAACTTTTTGAGGAATCTCCATACTGTTTTCCAGAGTGGCTGCACCAGCTTGCATTCCCACCAACAATGTAGGAGGGTTCCCCTTTCTCCGCATCCTCGCCAACATCTGTCGTTTCCTGACTTGTTAATTTTAGCCATTCTGACTGGTGTGAGGTGGTATCTCATTGAGGTTTTGATTTGGATTTCCCTGATGCCAAGTGATGTTGAGCACTTTTTCATGTGTCTGTCAGCCATTTGGATGTCTTCTTTGGAAAAATGTCTGTTCATGTCTTCTGCCCATTTCTTGATTGGATTAGTTGTTCTTTGGGTGTTGAGTTTGATAAGTTCTTTATAGATTTTGGATACTAGCCCTTTATCTGTTAAGTCATTTGCAAATATCTTCTCCCATTCTGTCGGTTGTCTTTTGGTTTTATTGACTGTTTCCTTTGCTGTGCAAAAGCTTTTTATCTTGATGAAGTCCCAATAGTTCATTTTTGTCCTTGCTTCCCTTGCCTTTGGCGATGTTTCTAGGAAGAAGTTGCTGTGGCTGAAGTCGAAGAGGTTGCTGCCTGTGTTCTTTAGGATTTTGATGGACTCCTGTCTCACATTGAGGTCTTTCAACCATTTTGAGGCTATTTTTGTGTGTGGTGTAAGGAAATGGTCCAGTTTCATTCTTCTGCATGTGGCTGTCTGATTTTTCCAGCACCATTTGTTGAAGAGACTTTCTTTTTTCCATTGGACATTCTTTCCTGCTTTGTCAAAGATTAGTTGACCATAGAGTTGAGGGTCCATTTCTGGGCTCTCTATTCTGTTCCATTGATCTATGTGTCTGTTTTTCTGCCAGTACCCTACTGTCTTGATGATTACAGCTTTGTAAAGAGCTTGAAGTCCGGACTTGTGATGCCACCAGCTTTTCTTTTCTTTTTCAACATTCCTCTGGCTATTCGGGGTCTTTTCTGTTTCCATACAAATTTTAGGATTATTTGTTCCATTTCTTTGAAAAAAGTGGATGGTATTTTGATAGGGATTGCATTAAATGTGTAGATTGCTCTAGGTAGCAATGACATCTTCACAATATTTGTTCTTCCAATCCATGAGCATGGAATGTTTTTCCATTTCTTTGTGTCTTCCTCAGTTTCTTTCATGAGTATTTTATAGTTTTCTGAGTACAGATTCTTTGCCTCTTTGGTTAGATTTATTCCTAGGTATCTTATGGTTTTGGGTGCAGTTGTAAATGGGATCAACTCCTTAATTTCTCTTTCTTCTGTTTGTTTGTTTTTTTTAAAAGATTTTTATGTTTTTATTCTGTCTTGTTGTTGGTGTATAGGAATGCCACTGATTTCTGTGCATTGATTTTATATCCTGCCACTTTACTGAATTCCTGAATGAGTTCTAGCAGTTTTGGGGTGGAGTCTTTGGGTTTTCCACATAAAGTATCCTATCATCTGCAGACAGTGAGAGTTTGACTTCTTTAACAGTTTGGTTGCCTTTGATTTCTTTTTGTTGTCTGATTGCTGTGGCCAGGACTTCTAATACTATGTTGCATAGCAGTGGTGATAGTGGACATCCCTGCCGTGTTCCTGACCTTAGGGGGAGAGCTCTCAGTTTTTCTCCATTGAGAATGATATTCGCTGTAGGTTTTTCATAGATGGCTTTTATGATATTGAGGTATGTATCCTCTATCCCTATACTCTGAAGAGTTTTGATCAAGAAAGGATGCTGTACTTTGTCAAATGCTTTTTCTGCATCTATTGAGAGTAAAATATGGTTTCTGTTCTTTCTTTTGATTGATTTGTGGATGTTGACCAACATTGCAGCCCAGGAATAAATCCCACTTGGTCGTGGTGAATAATCCTTTTAATGTACTGTTGGATCTTATTGGCTAGTATTTTGGTGAGAATTTTTGCATCCATGTTCATCAGGGATACTGGTCTGTAATTCTCCTTTTTGATGGGGTCTTTGTCTGATTTTGGGATCAGGGTAATGCTGGCCTCATAAAACGAGTTTGGAAGTTTTCCTTCCATTTCTATTTTTTGGAACAGTTTCAGAAGAATAGGTATTAATTCTTACTTAAATGTTTGGTAGAATTCCCCTGGGAAGCCATCTGGCCCTGGGCTCTTGTTTGTTGGGAGATTTTTGATTACTGCTTCAGTTTCCTTAGTGGTTATGGGTCTGTCCAGGTTTTCTATTTCTTCCTGGTTCAGTTTTGGTAGTTTATACATCTCTAGGAATGCATCCATTTCTTCTAGGTTATCGAATTTGCTGGCATATAGTTGCTCATAATATGTCTTATAATTGTTTGTATTTCTTTGATGTTGGTTGTGATCTCTCCTTTTTCATTCATGATTTTATTTATTTGGGTCCTTTCTCTTTTATTTTTGATAAGTTTGACCAGGGGTTTCTCAATCTTATTAATTCTTTCAAAGAACAAGCTTCTAGTTTCATAGATCTGTTCTACTGTTCTTTTGGTTTCTATTTCATTGGTTTCTGCTCTGATCTTTATTATTTCTCTTCTCCTGCTGGGTTTAGGCTTTATTTGCTGTTCTTTCTCCAGCTCCTTTAGGTGTAGGGTTAGGTTGTGTATTTGAGACCATTCTTGTTTCTTGAGAAAGGCTTGTATTGCTATATACTTTCCTCTTAGGACTGCCTTTGCTGCATCCCAAAGATTTTGAATAGTTGTGTTTTCATTTTCATTGGTTTCCATGAATTTTTTTAATTCTTCTTTAATTTCCTGGTTGACCCATTCATTCTTTAGTAGGATGCTCTTTAGCCTCCATGTATTTGAGTTCTTTCTGACTTTCCTCTTGTGATTGAGTTCTAGTTTCAAAGCATTGTGGTCTGAAAATATGCAGGGAATAATCCTGATCTTTTGGTACTGGTTGAGACCTGATTTGTGACCTAGGATGTGATCTATTCTGGAGAATGTTCCATGGGCACTAGAGAAGAATGTGTATTCTGTTGCTTTGGGATGGAATGTTCTGAATATATCTGTGAAGTCCATTTGGTCCAATCTGTCATTTAAAGTCTTCATTTCCTTGCTGATCTTTTGCTTAGATAATCTGTCTATTTCAGTGAGGGGGGTGTTAAAGTCCCCTACTATTATTGTATTGTTGTTGATGTGTTTCTTTGCTTTTGTTATTAATTTGCCTATATAATTGGCTGCTCCCATGTTAGGGGTATAGATTATTTACAATTGTTCTTGTTGGATAGACCCTTTAAGTAGGATATAGTGTCCTTCCTCATCTCTTATTACAGTCTTTGGTTTAAAATCTAATTTGTCTGATATAAGGATTGCCACCCCAGCTTTCTTTTGGTGTCCATTAGCATGGTAACTGGTTTTCCACCCCCTCACTTTCAATCTGGAGATGTCTTTGGGTCTAAAATGAGTGTCTTGCAGATAGCATATCGATGGGTCTTGTTTTTTAATCCAATCTGATAGCCTATGTCTTTTGATTGGGGCATTTAGCCCATTTACATTCAGGGTAAGTATTGAAAGATAGGAATTTAGTGCCATTGTATTGCCTGTAAGGTGACTGTTACTGTATATCGTCTTTGTTCCTTTCTGGTCTATGTTGCTTTTTGGCTCTCTCTTTGCTTAGAGGACCCCTTTCGATATTTCTTGTAGGGCTGGTTTCGTGTTTGCAAATTCCTTTAGTTTTTGTTTGTTCTGGAAGCTTTTTATCTCTCCTTCTATTTTCAATGACAGCCTAGCTGGATATAGTATTCTTGGCTGCATATTTTTCTCATTTAGTGCTCTGAATATATCATGCCAATCCTTTCTGGCCTTCCAGGTCTCTGTGGATAGGTCTGTTGCCAGTCTAATGTTTCTACCGTTGTAGGTTACAGACCTCTTGTCCCGAGCTGCTTTCAGGATTTTCTCTTTGTCTCTGAGACTCCTAAGTTTTACTATTAGATGTCAGGGTGTTGACCTATTTTTATTGATTTTGAGAGGGGTTCTCTGTGCCTCCTGGATTTTGATGCCTGTTTCCTTCCCCAAATTAGGGAAGTTCTCTGCTATAATTTGCTCCAATACACCTTCTGCCCCTCTCTCTCTTTCTTCTTCTGGTATCCCAGTTATTCTAATGTTTCTTCTTATGGTATTGCTTATCTCTCGAATTCTGCCCTCATGATCCAGTAGTTGTTTATCTCTCTTTTTCTCAGCTTCTTTATTTTCCATCATTTGGTCTTCTATATCACTGATTCTCTCTTCTGCCTCATTTATCCTAGCTGTTAGAACCTCCATTTTTGATTGCACCTCTTTAATAGCCTTTTTGATTTTGACTTGGTTAGATTTTAGTTCTTTTATTTCTCCAGAAAGCATTTCTCTAATAACTTCCATGCTTTTTTCAAGCCCAGCTAGTCTCTTTAAAATCATCATTCTGAACTCTAGTTCTGACATCTTACTAATGTCCGTATTGAATAGGTCCCTGGCAGTTGGTACTGCCTTGTGTTCTTTTTGTTGAGGTGATTTTTTCCGTCTTGTCATTTTGTCCAGAGGAGAATAGATGAATGAGAGAAAAAATGCTAACCGGGTAACAACGTCCCCAGAAAATATACACTAAACAAATCAGAAAAGACCTGAAACCAGGGGAAAAGAAAGGGAAAGAAAGAAAAAAAGAAAAAGATAAAAACAAACAAAAACGAAACAAAAAAAATAGAATATGATCAAATATGATCAGGCTGGTGCATAGATCAGTGCCACACACTAGATTTTGGGTGTATTTTGGTCTGTTAGAAGAAAGTGCCTCCCAAAATTTTAAAGAAAGAAAAACTTATATATGTACAAAAATAAGGGTAAATATGATGAAGGGATGGAATATGACTGTAAAGATGAAAATTATAAAAAATTTTATAAAAGGAATTTATAAGACAAGAAGTTGGTTGAAAAAAGAAAGAAGAGAAATTAAAGAAACAAAAAGGGAGAGAATGTGATCAGGCAGGAGACTAGAACAAAGCCATACACTAGAGATTTAGGGTAAATTTTGTTTGTTAGAAGCAACTGTGTCCCAAAATTTTAAAGAGAGAACAACTTATGTATATATACCAAAATAAGGTTAACTACTATGAAGGGATAGAATATGACTCTAAAAATGAAAAATAAAAGAGATTTTTTAAAAAGGGATTGATAAGTTGTTGGTTGAAAAAGGGAAAAACTAAAAAAAAAATAGAGAAAGAAAATTTAAAAAATTAACTTTGAAAGACTAAAGAATCATGGTAAAAAAGCCATGGATTCTATGTGCAGTATTCCCCTAGCGCTGGAGTTCTGCTGTTCTCATTGATCGGTAAACTTGGTCTTGGCTGGCTGTTCCTGCTGATCTTTTGGGGGAGGGTCCTGTTGCCATGATTCCCAGATGTTTTTGCTGGAGGCGGAATTGCCCTGCCCTTGCCGGTCCAGGCTAAGTAATCTGCTGGGGTTTGCTCTCGGGAGCTTTTGTTGCCTGCAAGCTTTCAGTACAGCTTTGGAGGACGAGAGTGAAAATGGCGGTCTCCCAATCTCCGCCCCTGAGGAGCCGAGAACTTGGGGCCCCCCTCCTCAGTGTGCCCCCAGGGAAAAGAAGTCAATCACTCCCATCTCCCCGGTCTCTGGCCGCACTCTGTGCTCACCCGGCCTGTGACCGAGCATTTCTATCTCTGGCACACGACCCCGTGTGGAGCCTCCAAACCCAGCAGATCCCAGCGGTGCGCTCCCGCGCCTCTCCTCCTGGGGGAAGAAGGTGAGTCTCCCCAGATCTGCCACTTGTTGGGTCCCTGCTGGAGGAGCAGTGGCCTGACTGTGCCCTGGATCATGGTTTATAGCGACCCCGAGCTGAGAGCCTGCGCCTGGGCTCTGTCTCTGCAGCCGGCTTCCCCGCTCTGATACCTGGGAGCTCTGCTGCACTCAGGCACCCCTGGTCTTTCTGGGACCCAAAGGGTCCTGAGACCACACTGTCCCATGAGGGTTCCACCCCCTGCTTAGCCACCGGAGTGTCGTCCCTCAGCGGAGCCGACTTCTTAAAAGTTCCGATTTTGTGCTCCGCGGCTCTATCACTTGCCAGAAGCGGCCGAGGGATGCCCCCTCCCCCGCCATCTATCCTCCCGATTATCTCCTCGGATTCACTTCTCCGCATGTCCTACCTTCCAGAAAGTGGTCGCTTTTCTGTTCAGAGAGGTGTTGTTATTCTTCTCTTCAATCTCCTGTTGAGTTCGTAGGTGTTCAGAATTGTTTGATCCCTATCCAGCTGAATTCCTGGGACTAGATGAAATTTAATTCTTCTACTCCTCCGCCATCTTGCTCCTCCCACCTGAATTTTATTTTTTTATAATTAACATAGGTTGTTACACTAGTTTCAGGTGTATATAAGCTCATTTTAAAAATCTCATCTTGTCTGCTTTATACTCTATCATATATGGTTAGAAATAGAAGATGGTATGAAAGAATTGTTTAGTGTTCAAGATAGAGTAGGTGCTCACTTGAAGGCTTCTAAAACATTTAAGAATTGGGTGAGAATTGTTTTTTGGTCAGTTGGTTTCCCTGAGTGTAAATTACAGTAGATAACCACAGCATGTTTGATCATTCTACCCACTGACTGTAATTTTTTTTTTAAAGATTTTATCTATGAGAGAGAGAGAGCACATGAGATGGGGGAGGGTCAGAGGGAGAAGCAGACTCCCTGCCGAGCAGGGAGCCTGATGTGGGACTCAATCCAGGGACTCCAGGATCATGACCTGAGCTGAAGGCAGTCGCTTAACCAACTGAGCCACCTAGGCGCCCCTGACTGTAATTTTAAGTATTGACCTAAAAGCTGTATACCTAAACAAGAATGTATAAGTGATTTAGGTTCTGGTTATTTTAAGGATCATAAATTTTTCTAATCTGAGATAATTTTGGGATGTATTTAGGTTATTGGACATTGTTACCTGTGGAGGTCACAGATATTTTCTCTTGTTCTGATCTTGTAAACTTCTAGCTTATTAATTTGGTTCTGCATATTATGTTAGCTTACGCACTTGTACTTGGTTTTAATTTTGCAGTGTTATTTTGGCTATCGTAAGCAACCATGCTTACTCTCTGTGTATGCCAGACAAAGATTTACTCAAGACCTGCCACATTCAAGTGTTTGAATCAACAAACATATCCAAATACTGAACTTAGACAATGTCTACAAAAGCAAGCATAGTCTTTTAGAACAGAAGCTTCCAACCTTTACAAGTGTGAGAGTCTCTAAAGTCAAAAACATTCAAGGCCTCTCCCCATGACAGTAGTATTTTTAGTATATATTGATTGTGAAAATGTAATTGCCAAAAGGCCACTATGCATTTAGTAACACTTTTTAAATAAAAGTTGTGTTTTATTGATCATAATATTTATATTCATTTGGAAATTTATAGTGCATACCCATGACTTATCTATTCTGTCTGTATACAGTGCTTATCTACATATGGATTTTAGGCCCTTATGATAACTATTAAATCCTCCAGACGTTAGCACCTCATAGGATGGGAACATCTACTTTAGAGTAATTTTACTATGCTGTTATTATTGTTAAAAGTGTGATATTTTTTCTTTAATTCAAGGTCGAAACACAAGTTTAAAGGAAGCCTTAAACCACCAAAATTTACTTAGAGTAATATTACTGGGTAAATATTTTTTAAAAGTTGGTTTAAAATTCAAATTACCTCTTACTGAACTCAGTCCAAAAGGTACAAAAACAGAAGATGTAGAATGTTGTTAACATATGGTAATAATATTAATAATATGGGGTTTATATTAAGTTAATACAAAATTTGTATTAATAAAGATACAAAATCTGGGATCCATTAAAAATCTTTTATATATTACAGCAGTTTCAGATTCTGAAGCTGAATAAAGCATCTGGGGAAGAACTATCCCCAAAATGAATTGAGGTCTACTTTGAATAGTGGGTACCAGTTTTTGCTGATTAATTCCCACTTTTAGATCTTTGGTCGTGTTCTTTTCTGGTTGAGCCCTGTATGTGGTTTATCACATTAAAAAAAGAGAGAAATGCTACATGCTCCTCAAATTGTAGACTGATTGGTATAATGGATTTTCAATCATAAAGTATGTCAAGGGGCACCTGGGTGGTTCATTCAGATGTTGGACTTTTGACTGTTGGTTTTAGCTCAGGTCATGATCTCAGGGTCATGGGATGGAGCTTGCATGGGGTTCCACTCTCAGCACAGTCTCCTTGAGTTTCTTTCCCCCTCCCTCTCCCTCTGCTCCTTCCCCGACCCCTGCTTGCGTGCTCTCTCTTGAATGAATGAATGAATGAATGAATGTCTAATTTCCTGCTTAAAATACTGTAACCTTGGGGTTCCAATGTAAGTCCAGGACAGAGGGAGTCACTTGGTGGATCGATTAATAATTTCCATTGGAGTAAAAGAAGGTTGTGTCCTTGACTTACCTTCTTTTTTACTTATCCCTGAAGGACATATACTACTTTTGGATGAGTTGGATTCATTTTGTCCAATTGTAAACAACATAATACCTTAGGGTTCATAGATATATACATATGTATTAAAAGTATTTAAAAAAGGAACAAAAAAAAAGGAACGATAAACACCAAATTCAGATTATAGAAAGTAGGATATAGGACTTTGGAGGGATACATAGAGGGCTTCATGGTACTTGTAATGGTTTCTTTCTCAAGATTGGTAAAAAAAAAAAATGATTGGCTGTTCACTATATTCTGCATATTTTGGTATGATAACATTAATTAATTATAAATATATTTTAAAATTAAAAATATTATAATAAAATAATATTAATAAAATATCTGATTGTTTTACCTAATTAATACCAGAAGGCAGGACTTTAATATGAAGCCATATTTTGAAATTTCTCCCTCCCTTTATCCCACCCCCTCTGTCCTTCTTTCTCTTTCTTTTCTTTTTTTTTGTTTTTTGGTAAATGATGCCAGCCTCCCCCTTTCCCCTTCCTCTCATGTTCACATGTAGTTAATAATCACATAAAACAACAACAACAACAGCAACAAAAACATCACATAAAACAGAACACTTCAGCTCCATTACTTTTGTGTATATTTGCAGAGAGTTTAGTTTTTGAGTCAGGCAGGCTTGGGGTTTAAGTTTGCTGTTTACTACGTATGGGAATTTAGGCAACCTAACCTCTGAGTCTTGTGTTTTTAATTCATTAGGTATAGATTATAATAAATCTACTTTTGGATTTGTGGTGAGGATGAAATGAAGTTGTATATGTAGATTCTGGTATGCAGGAGGTGCTCAGTGAACGTGGATTTGAATTCTCTTCCTCTTTTTCAGTGCCCTCTAGGATCCCTTGCACAGGGCTAGGCACGTAGAAGGCACTCAGAAAATACTTTAGTGTTTGACTAGATGCTACATCTTAATAAAAATCTCGTTAAATTGTTTTTAGGAGGACTTTCGACTGCATTTTAGAAATATTTCAAGAATCATGGATTGTGTTGGTTGTTTTAAATGTCGACTATGGGGAAAGCTTCAGGTAAGCAAATCTAAGTTCAATCTTATTTTTCATTTATTCTCTGTGCAAAGAATTTTCTGACTTTTATTTTTTTCTTATTTCTGCAATAGATTCAGGGTTTGGGTACTGCTCTGAAGATTTTGTTTTCTGAGAAACTGATAGCAAATATGCCAGAAAGCGGGCCCAGCTATGAATTCCATCTAACCCGACAAGAAATAGTATCATTATTTAACGCATTTGGAAGGTGAGTTTGAGTGTACTGAAATTATTTCTGTTAGCTAAGTAAGTCTAAAAGTGGGTAAGGAATATCCTTTTTAGTGAAATTATCTCACTACCAAATTCTGTGATCTTATGAAATACTTGAAGTATGTGCACACACATAATCATTAGGTGATATTCTTTACTTTCATCTATTGATTTTTATAATTATGATTACTGATTGGACTTCCATATTCACCTTACTGAATTTGTACATTTTTTTCTAATTATTTAAAAGTAGTTCTTGTGCTGCCCAAATATTTTTTGAAGGTCCTGAAAAAATCATGTTGTGTAATATAAGCCATACATATAAAATTTCTTTTTCACCATCCTGTAAAAAGATTAATAATTCTTTAAAAATAAATTTTCATGAAAATGATTGGAAGATAAGCTTGAAATAAGGAACTTAACATTACAAAATTTAGGTATAGATGCATTTCTTTTTGGCCTTTCATATGTAAAGAATGCAGAGATTTATACAAGCTACATTTTCTAAGGACTACATTTCTTCACTTTAAAAAAATTATGATTTAATATTTTGGGTTTGAAATAACTGACCTTCAAAATTATTCTCTAGTACACAGAAACTTGATGGATACAGTTCATTGAGAATTCAGCTACTTTTTTCATGGTGGAAAGCAGAACTAAAATACACTTAAAATAATGAACAAACTTTTTATAAAAAGTAGTGAAAACAATTTGGTCACACATTTACTATTTTTACTTTTTATAGTCCAAAAGCTTTGATTCTTTGTATATTTACTAAATGTGGAATATTGATTAGTTTTCAGTATTCGTATACTTATACATATTTAAAGATTTTATTTATTTATATATTTTAGAGTGAGAGAGCATGCGTGAGCAGGGGGAGAAGAAGAGGGAGAGAGAATCTCAAGAAGGTTCCATGCTGAGTGGGAGCCCTACACAGGGCTTGGTTTCATGTCCCTGACATCATGACCTGAGTTGAAACTGAGTCAGATGCTTATCTGACCAAGCCACCCAGGCACTCCAACTTATGCATATTTAAAATACATATTTTAATGCTTATGTAATTTATATTTATGTACTTTGAATACTAAGCATGTGAATATACTTATGAATACTTTAAATACCTAAGTATTTTGGGGCACCTGGGTGGCTCAGTCGGTTAAGTGTCCGATTCTTGATTTTAGCTCAGATCCTGATCCTAGGTTCATGAGTTCAAGCCCTGTGTTGGGCTCCACACTGGGTGTGGAGCCTACTTAAAAAAAAAAAAGAAAAGAAAAGAAAAATTACCTAAGTATTTTAATATTTATGTAGTTTCTAATTGTGTATTTTAAAACTTTAGTACTAAGTTTTGAATACTTAAAAATAAATAATTTCAGGGCAGTATTATCTTGGTTTTACCATGTCGAATTAAGAACTCAAGTACATCAAAATTGACTAAATGGTTTATACATCTTTAAATGTATTGAAATAAATTACTAGAAAATTTTTCTGTGCTCTAAAAATGCAGTGTTGAATAACAGAGAAGAAGTATCTAAAATATCTTCTGAGTGAAATTTTTTTTTCGTTACAGAATTTCCACAAGTGTGAAAGAATTAGAAAACTTCAGGAATTTGTTACAAAATATTCATTAAAGAAAACAGAAAACAAGTTGAATTGTGCCTGTTTCTGAACTATGAAGGCCAAAGAGTGGAATTTCATTCAAAGGCATAAGAGCAATGACATTCTTAAGCCAAACATTTTATATAAAGCTGCTTTTGTAAAAGGAGAATTATATTGTTTTAAGTAAACAATTTTTTTTTAATTGTGTTAAGTTTATGTATAATATTGTGAGTAAAAGTAACGCTTTGATGATGTGGTACAAATTTTAAAGTTTAATATTGAATAAAATCAGGACTATCAAATTCATATGTGTTAAAACTAAGTAAATGTAAGTCTCTCAAGAAATTTGTGTGAGAAGATGTAATATAAATAAAGCTATGGTCAGTGTGTTGAGCATTTAATAGGAAAATGCTAAGGGAGGCTCATGAATAATCCATAATTAACAACCTAAAAGTTTTCAATACATTTACAGTTACCAGATATAGTAAACAAAAATACAGAATGCCCAGTGAAATTTGAATTTCAGATAAACAATAATTTTTTAATATAAGTGTGTTGCATGCAATATTTGGGACATACTTATACGTAAAATTTCTTGTTTAAAATTCAAATTTAACTGGGAGTCCTGTGTTTTATCTGGCAACCCAAAAGTACATTGCTATGAAATAAGTCACTTTGAGAATTATATTGCTGTTTAGATTGGCTTGTTTTAGTGTGTAGAAAATACAATGACAACTCAAAGACAGGAGATTTCGAAACATTGTGAGAAGTTGAATAGATTTATATATTTATTCTCATAATACTTTACCTAATGTTGGATTTGGGAGAAATTTGGGAGAAACTTTTTATTTTTATATAATTTCAAATTTATAGAAAAGTTTCCAGGATAGTACAAAAGAACTCTTTACCCAGATTCACTAATTGTTCATACTTGCTTTATCTTTCATGCTTTTTCTCTCTATACACATGCATACTATTTTTCCTAAATCATTCGAAAGTCAGTTCCAGGCATCATGCCCTTTGAACCCTAAATACTTTGGTGTGTAATACTGGGTAATTTTTTTAAATGATTTTTTCAGGGAAAAAAGGGTGTGGAACTATAATACTGTAAGCCTTAGAATAAGGAATCATTTTGAGTTCTGGTGTAAAGTTCTTTTTGAGTTTGTTGTCCTTTTGATGCTTGATTTGTATAGTCATAGGGCATATAATTTTTGGTTTTTGTACATGAGGTTCATTTCCTTCTTCTCCCTAAAAATAAACTAATTTTGGGAGGTTTTCATTAGTGGCAGTTCTTTAATGATAAAAATATTTGAAGGCGTTTAAGAATTTTGATCACATGGTAATTGTGAAAGAAAAACTGTAAAAGAAACTATACCTCAAAATGATGTGCCCTCTTTATACTAGCAAGTTGTACCATGTTGAGATGTTACATTATTAATAAAGCAGGGTTTATTTATATAATGGTTTAGAAATATCATTTTATACTGCTGTATACTTTTCTGTGTCCCTAATGCCTGGTGTACTGCTGAGTACACAGTAAGCACATGGTGGGTAGCCAATAAATATTTGTTGAATGAATGTATGAATATGTATTTGGTACATCTTAAATGAAAAACCACAGAGCTACGTTTAACAATATGTGTCATATTTTCTCTCTTCCCCCCTCATTTGAATGCGGCAGGAAAAGAAAGACATTTACCTATTAATTAAGTCAATATTCTTGGAGACTCAGACTCTGACGTGAGCACCCTGTGCAAAGTTTAAAGGACATTTGTCGTGCTCTGAACATGTGGTGGAAGGGTTTAAATGGCAATTTTGTCTATGTGCTTCTCTAACTCTCACGTCATGCCCTCACCCTTTTTTTAAGTCAGTCTTTTTGAAAGAATATTCCTATCATCACTTTGTCACCTCCCACTTGCTCCTTAACCAAAAATCTTCCTTTTGGCTCTGTAGTTCCTAACCATTTCTTCTTTTGAAGTCAAAAATTCCAATTCTAAATTCATAGTTCAGTTCACAAGCCATTTCTTATTTCCTTTTTTTCTGCATTTGATACTGTTTGGCAGCCCCTTCTTTAAAAATCTCTCCCCCCCACCCCCCCCCGCCCCGGGTTCCTTATATTTCACTCCTGGGCTCCTGGATGTGTCCTTTTTTAGCCTTTTCTCATTTATGCCTTAAATGTTATTCCTCACATTTTATTCTTGCTCTAAATCACCACCACTTCTCACTCTTGGGTAATTCCGATTCAATGATGTCTAAGTCCTTACCATTAGTCCAGACTTCTCAATCCATCTGTTTACCACATGTCTTTACTGTTGTCCCACAGATACCTGTGTGTCTTAAAAGAACCATTCTCCCCCCAGCTCTATTCTTATGCCTGTGTTCCTTACTCTGGTTAATTTCAGAACCATCATCATCTAAATTCTGTAGGCTCACTCCTCTGCGTCTTCCCCTATCCGGTCAGTGTGTAAGCGCTGTGGAGTTGATCTCCATATCTCTCATGCATTACTGTCTTTCCCTTTTCTTTGCTCTTATCTAGAGTACTACACTCACCTGCCTGTCTCCTCTCGTGCACCCCACAATGCTGCCACAGTGGTCTTTCTAGAAGCACTTGAACAAGGTCCTCCCAGTCCCGCCCCCAGCCCCTATGCTTTGGTAAAACACTTAATTCTTCAAATGTGCCAAGGGTCAGGTCACCACATCTTGGTGCATGTGCTCCTAGCCATCCTTCCCTACCTGGAAAATTCCCATTTCTCCTTGCAGGCCAGCATAAAGCCCGCCTCTGTGAAATCTCCCTTGCTCCACCCAAGGAGTATCCTCTAATCTCTTTAATGTCACCACTGTTACTACAACCTACCTCTATTGTGCCGCTTACTGTACTGTATTTTCTTTTAAGCCTCCTTTACTAGAATGTGAGCTCCTTAAGGGCAGGAAAAGGAACTTTATCCACTGTTGCATCTCCATAGCATAATTTTTGGCATTTGAACACTTAATAAATGTTGGTTGAATAAATTGCTTTTCAAATGACAGTTTTATTGTACTAGAGGTCATACCTTCACTCCAAATATTCTTTACGACAAGAGTCAATAGATTCCCAAGGATTTGTGGACTTTGGGGGGGAGGTCAGTAAAGCTCCTGAAGTTGCATTAAAAATTTAGTGTGGTTTTGGCAAGTTATGAAGGGAGTCCCTTATGGAAAAAATGGTAAGAACTATTCTTTCAGGGGAAAAGCAATATCACTGAAGAATTTCTTGAATAATCAAAGAATAACTGCCCAAGATTATGGGCTAGCTAAATTTATTCCTGTTTAAAATTCAAAAAAGAGAGAGGTGTTATATTTCATACAAAGATTTTTCTTAGCTTAATGTTTGAATAAATGTACTATCAAAATCATACTGGTGTTTTAAACTAAAGTATATGCCAGTTCACATCAAACCAGTGTATAATATTAAGGGGCATGATGTTCAGATGTAAATACAAGCTCACTAACAAACTGTCATTTGTAATTCCTGATATTTTTCTCTTTGGTAGCACTAGGGTTCTTATCCTTGTATGCTAGAAACTCAGTGTTGTCAATGGGGACATTTAAGCAAACCAAACGACCAAATAAAAGCACACTTTTATTTTTAACAGTAGTGTTTTGTTACCATTTAGTGAAACAACAAATAAATACATTCATTGGCCACAGCTATACTTTTACAACCAGTTTGAAACTGATTGAATAGCTGAGAAACACTGTTAAACAATAAAAAAGGCAGCTATGCATAAAAAAGCCACTTTAGCTATAAATTACATCTTTCATAAAACTACAACCAGCTATAATGAGTGGTAAGAGTTTCAAAATTAATGACCACCCAAATGAAATGATAAAAACAAGTACTGCTAATCACTGTAGAATTATACACTTAAGCAGTGAAATTCACCATTCTAATTAACCGAAAAAGAAGGTCTTTTGTCATGTGCTTCAGTGCAGGATGAGCAGGGAATCGGTAGCCCTTTGATTTCATCAAAAACTCCTTCTTTCGAGACCAAACTTAAAGTGCTCCTAGTGCTTTGGAATTTTTAAGCAAATATTGGGCCAGAAGCTTATCTTTCTTTGTCTTTGGTGATGTATTGTGGGAGATGTGTATAAGGAGACAAATGCAAGAATTCAGGTACCCTAGTCAGGGATAAGAAGAAATACACAAATCTGAAATTTGGAAGAATCAACTAATGCAGCTGAAACAACCAAGATATTTTACCTGGAGTTTTTTAAAATAATCTTTGCTTATCTGGTCAAATAGGAACACTACCTAGGGAGGCCTTAGAAAAAATTTACCTTATTTACTTTGAACCCCAAGGATTCACAGAGATAACACATCTTTTCAGATAGTTCTAGGTAGATACCCAACATTATTAGGAAAATAAATAGTTGGCATTCTGAAAAGAAATCTAATAACTGAAGTCCCCAAAACATACTCAGTTAAGTGCATGTTACGTTGTCATGTAAATACCAAGGTTAACTTCTATACTATACATTTTTAAATAATTTGGTTACAATGAGAGAACTTATAAACAAATCCAAAGTAACATTTATAGGTGTATGCTTCTGATTGAGTTCAAAGTCATTTTGTATGATAAAAAGAAGGAATTTCTTTAGCTGTGTACCAGCCTCTCAGAAGATCAAAAGTATTAAAAATTTAATTTGTTTCTGTTACACTTTTGTGAAGTTATTATTAAATAAGCAATTATTAAAACATTGAATGGTATTTTTTTCATTGGAAGGTATTTTAAGAGTAGAAATAAAAACTTTGTCTAATCAAAGTAGAAGACAGAGAAGGACAATTGTATGAGTTCAGTTCTGAAGAAATAGATCAGCAGACAATTTTATGTAGCTAGTCGTCTTTAAGCATGTTGTGACGACTTCCCAGTGTTGCCTGGTTCCTTGGCATCTTGAGGTATTCAGCATCTACTTCTTTCCATATAGATACTGGTAGAAAGTGCATTTTAAAATCCTTTATTACCTTAGCCATATATATATATTAGATTTGGGATAGGACATTTAAGACAGTTTTAATATAATTCTAGAAGTATTTCAAAATTGTTAAGTGGTGGTTTTATACTTACCTAGTTAGTACCTTACGTCAGTTTGCTTATTTAGTGCTGGAATTAATTTGAATTAAATTTAATCTGGCTTTGCCCATTTACAAGATATAAAACTGGGAAAACTAAAGGAGGAATTAAATGTCTTACAAAGTATTGCACTTGGGTTTACTGCAATAATGTATCATGACTTAATTTACCTGAGGACAATTCTGATTCAATGGGTACAATCAGCTATATCTTGTTCAGCTAAATCCAATGCTTTTGAAAATGTATTCGTGTTTTAACTTAGAATTGTACATTTTATGAATAATTCTTAAATGCATCTGTAAACTTGTTTAGTCCCAAGAAGTTTCTACCAAAATCTCCCTATGCAAAAATCACTATTGCTTTCTTGAAGAATCATGCTTAAACTACTACAGGTATCTTAATCATACAGAATAATCACTTGACCAATTCTACTCAAAATAGCCACATAATTTTCACTGGTATACTTTCTTCTTGAAGAAATGGCTGTGACTTTCTAAAGAACACTGCTGGTCATCACTGTAAAGGATTACTATGGTCGTTTAAAAAAAATGATTGAATAATTTCAGTTGGTATTTTACAATCATGCTTAAAAGAACTATCTTCAATGATTACATGTATTTCAGATTTTAAAAAAGAATGATACATTGTTATGCCTTAATCCTGTGCACTGTTCACACTGTAAAATTTTTATTGGGTAAGAATTCTACATAGAATACACCACTGAATATACAGGCTTTGATTTTTCATAGGAAAATTGCCTCCTGATTAGGTGTACAATATAATATCCCAGTTTGAGCACTGAAGGGTGACTTTGGGGACTGCAGTGTACTCTTTCAGAACAAAGATAAAAGTGCAAATATGCAAATATGCATTTGCTCTTCCAAAGTCAGGATGTTTGCAGCCATCAAGTGTCTTAAGATCTAAGATCCCTCTTTTCTCCCACTCCAAACTTCCCATTTAACTTCGTTTTGCTATGAAGAAGTCGAAAGTAACAAGTTTGTCCTCGCTCAACACAGCAACATTTCCAGACTTTGTTTTCAGTTGCAACAGATAATGGAATGTTTATGTAGGTGGAATTTAAACACATCAAATATACACGTTCATGAAAAACAATGGAGGAATCCCAGCGTGGTAGGGCTGTCAGTTCTGCGGTGTTACATACAAGCTATGGTGATTGCTCATATCTAAGTTGCTACAAGTAAAGAGCAAAGGAGCACTATCTGTCACAGGTCCATTCAGGTGGGGAGAGACTGTGTAACTGTTGCCACCACACCCGGTCATGGTGCCATACCAGCCCAAACCTTGCGAATTCGATAAACTGCAACAACAAAAGGCAAAAAAACCCCATAGGATTGTGATCAGGATATAGGTCACATTGGCATTTTTAGCGTTCAGTGACTTTTATAATCCAGTTAGTATCACATCTATTGAAATATATTCTTTGCCAAATAATAGTTTTCTATAAAATGTAATGACTTTTATCTAATATCCTTGATTTTATATCACATATTACAAAAGAATAAATACATCAGAATTAGAACTTGATGATCAGATAATAATATAGTACTTATCAAGGACTAGGCTCTATGCTAAGACATGTTTGTGTGTGTGTATATTTATGATAATGTATACACAAGCACATACCCTATTTAGTCTTCACAACAATCCTATTAGATAAATTCTATTACCACTGTTTTACAGATGAAGAACAGGCTGTAAAGAAGGGTTAAGGAACTTGTCCAGATGAAGTGAGAATTACAGAAAATGCTATATCAAGCTCAGTGCATATGGAGGTATGCATTTAGGCTTTCACTTTGCCCTGCTACACAGCTGAAGGTGTAGAGCTGCAATGGTTTTAGAATAAGAAGGACACAAGATTTCCTATGGCACCTAAGCTTCCTGAGAGTTTCATCTGGAGTTTCTTGCTGGGTTTTGAATAGCACTATAGATAAGGAAACATATAATTACTCTAATTGTATTCCTTCCCTGCTCATCAACCCCTGCCAGCTTTGAACCAACATGGAATCCTGAAAGGAGATGGCCTAAAGGCGTTTCTCAAATAAAGGTAATATATGGCCTTAGAGTCAGATGATAGTTCTTTATAGTACGGTTCCCACTACGGGGACTCTAAGATCCAGTTTACTCTCATATGGCACCAAATCTACCTTTCTCGTGTTTGGGGTAAAGCTTAGGTTTGTTCTTTTCAATCTATTCAGTACTAATTCAGTATATCTACCTTCCTTCTCTTGAACTTCCCAGTCTTGGCAAGTCATCATCACTATCGTATCGTCTTGGATTGTCGAAAAAGTAAGCTCTGGAACTATAATTGTGACTATTTATCATGCCAGCAGGTGCCTGTAAACAAAGTGTTAGATAGCATATGAAGATTTACTTTTCAACTAAGAAAGGAGGCTGAGATCTAGAATGCTTTTTAATTTTAAACTTTGCCAGAAAAACAGAAAATCGATATAAATGTTCCATTATTTTTTTTAAAAAATAAGGGGAACACGTATTGGGGAATATTATGATATCATACCAAATTCTGGTTTAATCTCTGCGCCCGGAAAAAGAGGACCACTGACCATGCCGGTACATGTTCCCACAGGAAGAGGACCATTCCAAATACTATATACTCTTCTCCACTTAGGTCTTCTAGATGAGCCTGCAGACACAGTATGACAGGGCTGTTTTTAAATCTGTTTTTTGTATAAGCAGTCACCCTCCACAATTAATTTGCTTCAGGTCAGGGTAAGTTAAAACACATCAACTCGAGGCACATAAGTCTCTAAATTCATTTTCCACATTTTATGGTTTCATGTCCTTTAAAGGACATAAAAATGCTTTGATGTTTTCAATGCATCAATTTATGAAAATATTTTTTAATATATGGGTGGGTTGGAGTGACCTCATTTGTAGGCCCCACAGTCTGAAGAGAGGTATAAAAGAGACTCCTGGTTCTAGCTACTCCACAGCTACCATAATAGCGCTTATGAGTCACACCTGTAGGGAGATGTCACATGTTAGGTCGCTCAGCCCCACTGCTATTTAAAAATATGCTTTGGGGCCTAAACTTCATATGGAATTTGCTTTTATTCTACTAGATGTCGGAAGAGAGAAATGGCAAAAGGAGTGAAGAGCATCTGCCAGCTGGAACTACATGTGAAAAGTCCCTTTTTGGGGAAGGGAAAAAAAAATGAAGAAAATTCCTTTTCTTTAGAAAGGTAACGGAAATTCTGAAAAAATGATATTCTGGAATGCCTTAAATTCGGTACAAAGTTATATTAATATAAAGACATGACATGTAGCTATGTCAAACTGCACTTTTAGGAAGGGGATGGAGAAAGCTGGGAGGTTAAATATGATCGCTAGAGTACCGGGAAATTACTAGAGCAAACACCTGGACACTCAGGACCTATGAGTGCTCTCCCATTATCATGACTGATAATACTAGATTTTCAGGAAAGTCCCTTATTTAAGTATCTAAAACTGAACCACATATTTAGGTTATATGTAGGTCTTGGGTTTGAGAGAAAAAAAAGTTTCATCCTAACAAGTTAAAAACATACCCATATTCACTAGCTAATGACAGGCAGTCAATTTATCTAGAGATATTTAAACAGTATTCTTGAAAAAGTTAGTAAAATATAGGTTTATGATCAAGAGGTCTATGGCCCTATTAGTATTATCTACAAAAAGAAATGAAAATACTCCTTTGGGAGAAGTTCTCTCTGAAGAATGATTTTAAGCGACACATGTAAATGAGGATTTTTAAGCATAAACTTTAAGTATGATTATTGTTAGTAGCTAGAGATAAGTGTTTGTAAGTCAAACACTTAAAATATTCTCTTGGTTAAGCCTAATTTCAGTATTATATTATTAGATTAGCAATACATGGTAGGTACTTACCTTATCTGAAAGATTATCCCAGCCATAATTAAATGGACTTTCTAATGTATCCTGAGATATGGTGATCACCACCAAATTATAACATGCTCTTGAAGAGTAGAGAAGAATGACTACAGAGCCTACGACAACAGTCTGGCACAGAGACATACCCTAGAAGAGATAAAACTCATCATCATGACACTCCGCACATTTGTCACAACAAGCTGTTCATCCACATACAACATAGTCATCTCTTGCACTGCACTCTTAGAAAACACTGAGTGAGCACCTGTTGGAATAAACTCTTGGTCATCCTGCTTTGCAATTCCTATCCTTAGAACCACTTGTGTTTAAACTACCCTATTGATACAACTAATTATTTGCCAATTTGCCCATTGGCAGCTGGAGGAAGATTTTGTCCTGTCAAGATTACCTTACTCCCTTAAGGAATATATGAATAAATAAGTTGGCAAAATTGATATTAATAAGAGAAGTAGTTTAGTCATAATGAGAAAAGAATGGGAAATAGAAGAATTATTCCATTTCATACACTTAATTTCTAATGAGATACAAAATTAGAATAGAAATACAGCTCCTATGTTATTTGCTTCATTCTATGAGTTGATGTTACTCCCTTATTGATGTCATTATGTTGACAACAAAATGATGTAGGCACTCAAATGCACTTTCAAATCCATAATATTTTAATACCAAGGCTTCCATTGTTCCCCCAAATAGAAAACCTTATAATTTATTACTCACTCACAATTTAGTACTCACACTCAACTGGAGTATGTGTACTGGAGAAAGGTGCAGGATCAACTTTTTACAGGGATTCTTAACCTGGGGTCTGTATTTCAATATAGCTGGTTTCCTTTGTAATCCTATTTACCTTATGCATTAAAAACATTATTCTGAGAAGTGACACATTTGCCAAAGAGACGCACTGCAAAAAAAAAAAAAACCCAATGGGGTGTTTTGGAAATTTGTGTTCTGGTTGTCACAATGCTGGCATTCAGCACACAGGTGTCGGGGATGCTGGATGATCCGCAATTCACAGGAGAGTTCTCCACATGAGAGACTTCCTCTCTAACCTTCATAACTTTCCAATGTTCTCTTAGACATTCATGAAGATGAAAAATCTGTTTGTAATGATCGGAGCCAAAACCTAATTGTTTTATATATAAACAATGTTTATGTTTGCATAGTTTCAATAGATGCCAACATTTCCAGACACACATATACCACGGAAACTGAGGGAAATTTGTCCTTTGTTTTATTCAGAACTTGTATCAAGAATGGTCAGATATTTTGGAAAATCATGATACTGACAGCAGTGCTGTGTGTGGTACGTAAGGCGTCAACACAACACAGTGCAACAGTCCGTATTTGTAGCTGTCCCATTGGGTTTCTATGTACAGATAACAAGCATCTGACTAGTACAGTATGCCCCCCAATTTACAAATTGAAATATTGGGTCAATTACCTTCCTTTTATTTCCTCTTTATACCAAGGGCAATTATGTTGAATTTTTGAAGGTACGTGTATAGGCAGATAATAAGCTGTTAATTGCAGGATAGAAAGAGTTTATTAAAAATACTCATCAGGGCGCCTGGGTGGCTCAGTTGGTTAAGCGACTGCCTTCGGCTCAGGTCATGATCCCGGAGTCCTGGGATCGAGTCTCGCATCGGGCTCCCTGCTTGGCAGGGAGTCTGCTTCTCCCTCTGACCCTCCCAACCCTCCCCCCTCTCATGTGCTCTCTCTCTTTCTCTCTCTCAAACAAATAAATAAAATCTTTAAAAAAAAAAAAAACTCATCAGAAGGGTGCTCTGGGTTTGGTAGGATTGAGAACCATTATTATTACTGACTTCTTTATAAGAACAACACATTTTAGAGATATATGAGAAGAAGGAGAACTAAAAGATAAAAGGTACCTTGAAACATATTGCTTACTCACTACCATAACAAACAGTTATGTGTGAAAATAAATAAAACCCTAGCAAGATCAAAATTTTCTAAAGTCAAGGCTAAAATTTTCTAACAGTGTGCATTTTTATTTTTGTGAATCCCCAAAAAAGTTGTTAATAAAAAAGCTAATCTAAAACCAATCCAGATCCAATTTTAAAAGTGCTGTATTATTAAAGAAACATTGGGTAACAAGAAGTTAGAATGCTGTAAACATTACCATCCTTTAAAATGATCATAGGTAGCTTTACAGAGAAATAAAATGACTGCTAAAAAGACATAATATAGAGAGACTCTGCTTATACCTGTAAATACTATAAAAACTAAAAAAAGAAAAAAGGTTGTGAGAAAAGAGCAAAGAATCAATAACACTGAGGCAATTAATAAAACAAGATTACAGACAAATTACATACATATAACAATGAAAGAAGCCCACTAATTTAGAAAGCAAAAGAAGATTCTTCCTGCAAACACAGAATTACAAACAAAACAAAACAAAAAAGGATTCAGCAACATGGAAGCTGTTGTCAAAAGTTAAAGAAAATCTTCCTAAAATGGATAGAGTCATAACAGACAATTCCACTCAGGAGCAATCCTCAAGGTCTCATTTTCCCTTCCTCCATCCCTGCACTTTTTCAGAAATTCCATACCAGACAAGGAAAGAAGAGTTACACCTCACTCCAGGATGCCTATTATTAATACATTGGTATGTATGTCATTTACTATAGTTCAATATTTGTTTACAGGTATTTTTAAATGCAGGTATGCAGAAATTTCAACTTACCATTCACTGAGTTTTGACAAATGTGTACACCAATATAACCCAAATATCTAGCAAAATAGAGAACATTACCATCACTCCAGAAAGTTCCTCACACCCGTTCCCCATCAGCCAAACCCTCAGACGCATATACTCTCCTGCTTCTGTTTTTACCACAACTTAGTTCTGAACTCTTTTGTAGATGTCGATCACCTAGCATAATGTTTTCTGCTTCATCCATGTTGTTGGATGTTTCAGTAGTTTGGTCTTTATATCGCCAAGGTGGATGATTAGAATGACCAACTCCTTCTGGTTTGCTCAAGAGTTCCTAGTTTGGGCACTGAAAGTCCCACATCCCAGAAAACTTCTCAGCCCCAGAGAAACCAGGACAGTTAACCACACTAATTCCGCTAATTAGATGAGATTGTTTATATGACAGTTTTGTCTGTTGATGCAGTTTCTATAAACATTCTTATACAAATCTTTTTGTGGACATGTGCTTTTCACTTCTTTGTGGTAAATACCTAAAAATGGAATTACTGGGTCATATGGTAGCTATAAGTTCAGCTGTATAAGAAACTGCCAGATCTTTTTCCAAAATGGATGTACACTTTTACACTTCCAACAAAGTATGAAAGCTCCAGTTGCTCCACATCCTAGCCAATATTAGGGGTTTTCAATCTTTCTAATTTTAGCCATGCTGGTGGATGTGTAGTTGTATCTCATTTTGGTTTTAATTTGCATTTCCCCAAAGACTGACATTTGGCTTATTGGCCATTTGTATATCTTCTTTGTGAAAAATCTGTTCATATCTTTGACCACTTCTAAATTGGGCTATCTTTTTTTTTTTTTTTTTGAGTTGTAGGAGATCTCTATATATGCTGGAAATGAGTCCCTTGTCAGAAATATGTATTGCAAATATTTTCTTGACGTCTGTGGTTTGCCTTTGCATTTTCTTAGTCTTTTATTTGCATGAGAAATTTGAACTTTTAATTAAGTTTAATTTATCAATTTATTCCTTCTGATTACTTTCTATGACCTAAGAGATCTTTACTTACTCCCAGCTTGTAAAGATATTTTTCTGTATTTACCTCTAGAAGCTTAAGAGTTTTTTCATTTATATTTAGGTCTATGATCCATTTTTTCCAGCGTCATTTTCCCTTTGGACTGCTTTAGCACCTTTGTCAAAAATCAAAAGACCTTATAAGTGTGGATTGATTTCTAGGCTTTCTGTTCTGTTCCATTGATCTGTTTGCCTCTTTATGCTAGTCACAGAATGTTTTAATTATTGTAGCTTTATACTAAATTTCAAAGCCATGTAGTGTAAGTCCCTGCTTTTTAAGGGTTTCTTTCTGCATTGTTCAATATAATAGCCATTAGCTACATATGAGTATTTACATTTAAATTAAATTAAATTAAATTATTTATTTACTTGAGAGAGAGAGAACGCACCGCGCATGAGGGGCAGGAAGGCGCAGAGGGAGAAGGAGTGGGAGAACCACTGGATATTATATGCAACCGATGAATCACTGCACTCTACCTCTGAAACTAATAATAAACTATATGTTAATTAATTGAATTTAAATAAAATATTTAAAAATTAAATTATCAAATCCTCTGTCACAACAGCTACCTTTCAAGTGCTCAATAGTTAACATATGGCTAGTTACAATACTGAATAATGGAGATATAAAATACTTTCATCATCACACAAACTTCTATTAGAAAGCACTACTTTATTTTTTTTAATTTTATTTATTTATCAGATAGAGAAAGGCAGAGAGAATGAGCACAAGCAGGGGGAGCGGCATGCAGAGGCAGAGAGAGAAGCAGACTCCCTGCCGATCAAGGAGCCCTATGCGGGACTCCATCCCAGGACCCTGGGATCATGACCTAAGCCAAAGGCAGACGCTCAACCAACTGAGCCACCCAGGCGTCCCTAGAAAGCACTACTTTAAAAATATTTTTAGGTCCGGGCGCCTGGGTGGCTCAGATGGTTGAGCGTCTGCCTTCGGCTCAGGTCATGATCCCAGGGTCCTGAGATCGAATCCCACACTGGGCTCTCTGCTCCTTGGGAGCCTGCTTCTCCCTCTGCCTCTCTCTGTCTCTCATGAATAAATAAATAAAATCTTTAAAAATATATATATTTTTAGGTCCTTTTCATTTCCACATATGTTTTAGAATAAAATTGCCAATTTCCATTTTTAAGAACCTCATGGTAGAATTATGATTAGTATTGCTTTGAATCTGTCGATCATTTTGGGGAGAATTGCCATCTTAACCATATTGCATCTTCCAATCCATGAACAATGGTCTCCATTGATTTAGGTCTTCTTTACTTTCTCTCAGCAATATTTTGTAGTTTTCAGTATAGAGGTATTATTTTTTGGAAAATTTGTTCCTAAATATTTTGTTTTTTGATGTTAATATAAATGGGGTTATTTTTTTGAATTTCATCTTCTAGTTATCTGCTCTTGATATCTATAAAAATACAATATAATTTTGTATTTTGACCTTGTATCCTGAGAACCTGCTACATTCAAAGTTCTAGTAGCTATCTAGCTATTTAAATATTTAGTTATTTAAGATGTTCTACATAAGCAATTCTGTTGTCTGCAATTAGGACAGTTTTACTTTTTTATTTCCAATTTTATACCTTTTGTTTCTTTTTCTTGTTTTATTGGAATATTGAATAGAAATGGTGAGAATGGGCATCCTTGCTTTGTTCCCAATCCTAGGGACAAAACAATACTTTAGTATGATATTGATTGTAGGTATTTATAGATGTCTTTTTATCAGATTGAGGAATATTCCTAGTATTCTCTATTTCGTTTTTTTTTTTTTTTAAATCATGGAGGGTGCTGAATTTTGTCAAATACTTTTTCTACATCAATTCAATTTATTATTTGTTTTTTTTCTCTTTGTTCTCTTAATGTAGTGAATTAAATTGATTGGTTTTCAAATGTTAAACCAATGCCGCATTCCTGGGATAAACTCTTCTTGGTCATGATTTATTATTCTTTTTATGTGTTGCTTAGATTCTGTGTCTGTAAGTATAAGGGACACTAGTTTGTAATTTTTATTTGTTTTATAATATCTTTGTCAAGTTTTGGTATCACAGTAATGCTGTCCTCATTAAATATGTTGGAAAATGTTCCTTCCTTCTCTATTTTCAAAAGAACTTGTTTATTATTTTTAAAAATATTTGATAAAATTAACCAGTGAAACCATCTGGCCCTAGAGTTTTCTTTGAGGGAAATTTCTGATAACAACTTAAATTTCCTTAAGAAATTTAAGGGCTATTCAGATTTTATATTTTGTCTTCTAACAATTTGTTAAGTTGTATTTTTAAAGCAATTTGTCCATTTCCTCTAAGTTGTCAAATTTACCCACAAAGAGTTGTTCATAATATTCCTTCATTTTTCTTTTAATGCCTAGTAAGATCTATAGTGATATTCTCTCTTTCATTCATGGTATTGGCAGTTTGTATTTTCACTCTGCTTTTTTCTGTACATGAAATTTGTTGATCCATTCACAGAATTAACTTTTGGTTTTATTTTCTTCATTGTTTATTTTCTGTTTCACTGATTTCTATTCTTATCTTTATTATCGCAGTCCTTCTACTTATTTTGTCTCCTTTTTTTTTTTTTTAACTTTTTCCTAGTTTCCCCTTGTAGTTTCTAAGGTGAAATCTTAGGTCACAATTTTATCTTTCTTCTATTCTAATATAGAGCATTTAAAGGTATATTTTTCTCTTCAAGCACAATTTCAGCAGTGTCCTACAAATTTTGGCATATTATATTTTATTATCCTTCTATATGAAATATTTTCTTTTCTTTCTTTCTTTTTTTTTTTTTAAAGATTTTACTTATTTGTCAGAGAGAGAGCATAAGCAGGGGGAGCTGCAAGCAGAGGGAGAAGCAGGTTCCCTGTGATGTAGGACTTGATCCCAGGACCCTGGGATCAGGACCTGAGCCAAAGGCAGATGCTTAACTAATGAGCCACCCAGGCATCCCTACATGAAATATTTTCTAATTCCCTTGTGATTTCTTCCTTTTCCCATGAGTTATTTAGAATTACATTGTATAATTTTTAAATATTTGGATTTTTTAATATATCATATTGTTATTGATATTTAATTGCATTATGTCAAGAGAACACTCTTTGAATCCAGTCTTTTTCAATTAGCAATAATCGCACCTCGGATAAACCTCATTGGCTACGATACTATGGTTTATTTTGATGACCATTTCCATGCTCAGTTGAAAGAAATGTGTACTCTCCAGTTATTGAGAGTCAATTAGCTTAAGCGTGTTGATAGTGTTGTTCAGATTTTTTGCACTGATTCTTTGTTTTATCAATTGTTGAGGATGGGGCATCACAATCTCCAACTACAATTGTACAAATTTCCCCCCCTTTATTTCTTACTATTTGGTAAATCTTTTTTCTGCTTTATTTCCTTGGCTTCATGTGCACATTTATATTTTTTTAATTTAAACTCAATTAGCTAACATATAGTACATCATTAGTTTCAGATGTAGAGTTCAGTAATTCATCAGTTGCATATAACACCCAGTGCTCATCACATCACGTGCCCTCCTTAATGCCCATATTTATAATTTTTATGTCTTTCTGAAGAAATGTATCTCTTTATATTTGGTAATACTCTTTGCTTCCTGATGAAAGGTATCTTTTCATATCTGGTAATACTCTGTCTTTAAGTCTATTTTATCTGATATTAAAGGGCCTTCTACTCTTATAGTGAATACATAGTATATTAGTTTCCATCTATTTATTTTTGACATATCTTTGTTATATTTAAAGTGCCATTTTGACAGTCTCTACTTTTTAATGGGAGTGTTTAGTCCATTAACGTTGAATATAATTGGTGATATGTTTGGATTTAGATCTTACAGTTTACTGTTTGTTTTCTGTTTGCCCTTCTTGTGTTTTGTTGGTGGTGTTGTTTGTTTTTCCTCTATCTCTTATTTCCTGTGTTCTTTTGGGTTAATTGAATATTTTTTAGAATTCCATTTTAATTTATCTATTGGATTTTTAACTATACTTAACTAGTGTTTGTTTGTTTTGTTTTGCCTTACATGCTGCTCTAGGGCAGCAATTCTTTTTTTTTTTTAAGATTTTATTTATTTAAGAGAGAGAGAAAGCACATGAGAGGGGAGAGGGTGAGAGGGAGAAGCAGACTCCCTGATGAGCAGGGAGCCCAATATGGGACTCGATCCAGGGACTCCAGGATCATGACCTGAGCCGAAGGCAGTCACTTAACCAACTGAGCCACCCACGCTAGGGCAGCAGTTCTTAAAAAGTCTGGTCCAGGGACCTTAAAGATCAAAATCAAAATGATTAAAAATACTGAGATGTTTTGTACTCTAATTCTCTTGAGAATGCACAGCAGGGTTTTCCAGAGGCTACATGATAAGTGATGTCAACATTTTGTGTGCATATGTATTTTTGTGTTTTCTAGAATTCCTGTTATAATAAAATTAGGGTATAAATATGTGCACTTTCAGAGATGAACTCAGCTTGTTCTCTTACTTTTACTGGGTTCTTACTAGTTTTCTTTGGTTATACCTGTTATATCTGCTGAAACCTTAATATCATCCAATACTTAGTTATTTTGAAATCCTGTATCTCCATGGAAATACAACAGGAATAGGTATTCCTGATAGATTTGTTTTACAATATTTAAGAATTTTAAAAAATTTAAAATTTGATATTAAACTCATTTTAGAAATTAGTCATATTTTACTCTAAAGTGAAAACATATTTTTTTTCATATTTAAGAATGGATTGTTGGGTTAAAAATGGGGAATTATTTTTTAATGGATACAGAGTTTCGTATGGGGTAATGAAATGTTCTGGTGATGATTGTACAACAATATGAATATACTTAATGCCACTGAATTGTAAACTTAAAAATGAGTAAAATGGTTAATGTTATATATATTTTGCCACAATAAAAATATCTTTCTCAACACACAATGTCCTTGTTTACCTCTAAGATGCTGAGAAAGATGAAAGTGATTAAATTCTCTGACTCAATAAAGAAAGGAATCTACCTCAAAGGAACTGGATGAGACTGATTTCTGTTTTGTTTTATCAAATAAAATGTAATGAAAACTATCTTTCAATAGGCTTTGCAAATGTTGGTAATTTACCTTATTGTGTCTTCTGTGAGAGAAACTTTTTGAATAGTATTATGGCCCAGTGAGGCTGCAGCGTCATTTTGAGACCAATCATTCAGAGTTTAAAAGCAAAAGGAATTGAAAATTTAAATGCAGGTGTGGTGAGCACTTTAAATATCAAAAATTGTTTTTATAACTTTCCAAACTAGGAGCGAAAAAGCCATTCAAACATTTCACAGACTACATTATTATATTGCTATAATATATAGCATTGACTATACATTGGTTGAGAAAGGACACATAGTTGAGAAACCAGTAAAGCCTTACAGAGTTGACATTGCTGAATGCCTGCTGGATGGGAAGTCCATTCAAGAAATTATGGCATTGCCATTTTCCAATAATACAGAAATTCACTGATTTAAAGACGTAACTGAAAACAAAGAGTGATTTAATATCTTGTCTACAGATTTGTTTTTTGTCTTACAAATAAATGAACCTGATAGAGCAAGACTAATTTTTTTGAATTCGTCTTTTGTCAGCACCAGGTAATCATCCAGGAAGATATTCTTTTAGGTCAATGTCTGAGAAGAAACATAAGTGGCTGAAATATCCAAAGTGTTGAAAACTCTTCTGATTGTTTATTGTGGGTCAACTATGTTGCTTCGCTCACTAATGGTACAAAAACAATGGTAACTAAAACGTCTGGGCCTTAGCACAAATCAAAGCAGTGGCACCAAACTGTATTGTATTCTTTACTGCTATGCACTCCCAATTGAAAAAGAAAGTCAGTTTCACTTAAGAATATCCTTGATGAAGCAGTGAAAATATTTATTAGTTACCAACCCTAGAGTATGTGTCTATTTAATAGTCTGTGTGATGAGATGAGACAATTACAGCAATTCTACTGCATGTAGAGTGGTTGTCTTGAGTAAAAGCACTTATGTGGTTGTTTGACTTGTGAGCTGAAGTAGCCACTTTTTCTTTGGTTATACACAGAGTATTAACCAGATACGAAAAGAACACCATTTTTGACTTAAACAACTATGGAAGACAGACAATGGTTATTCAGACTTGGTTATTGGGTATACATTCTTTTGAAAATAAATGAAATGAGCCTTTCACTTCAAGGAAAATACCTGACACTTATTGCCAATGGTGAAATATAAATTTTCAAATTCAAATTAAAATTTTTGAAAGCTTGTAAGGACTTATGTCCACGGCAAGACTGGTGTGCCAGCTTCTGAAAACTTAAACAGTTTTCTAATGAGATTGGAGGTGATATTAACACATGTGATTTTGAATATTGTCCAATGAAATGTATCATCATTTTGAAGATCTGTGACCACTCTCTTTCAATGATCAATGCATGATGTTACACAGTCATTCAAAGTGCAAGATAGACCAATGGTAGTACAGAAGGTTCACTAATATGGTTTTAGATTCCACATGGCAACTAACCTTCAAGAAACCTCCACTTCAGATTTTTGGTGTAGTATTAGAGAAGAATATCCACAATTATTTGAAAAGGTTATTAAAATTCTCCTCCATTTTTCAACTACATATATGTGGGAGGATTTTCTTCATATACTTCAACTTAAATGACATATCACAGCAGATTAAATGCAGAAGAAAACATGAAAATCCGGCTGTCTTTCATTAAATTAGAAATTAAAGAGATCTGCAAAAGGTAAAACAATGTCGATCTTCTAATTTATTTTTGTTTTGGAAAATACAATTATATTTCATAAAAACATGTTAACACAGTGCTCACTTCGGCAGCACATATACTAAAAACATGTTAACACAATGGATTTTTTATTGTTATTTTAAATGAGTTAATAAATAAATATTTTTAGAATTCCTCAATTTTTATTTCTAATAATGTATATATAGGTAACTATAATCTATATAAACAAGAGCTCTTTGGGGTTCTCAATAATTTTCAGGGAAATAATGGGGTCTTGAGACTAAAAAGTTTGAGAACCACTACTCTAGAGATTATAATATATATCCTTAACTTTTCATGGTCTAAGTAATAGTTAATATCATACCACTTGACATAAAATGTAAGAACTTTGTAACCATATGATACATTTATCCCCTGTCCTTTATGCTATAGTTGCTATGGTTGTTATATATACTATATAGAGAATTATATATGTACTTATGTAAGCCTCACATTATGTTTTGCTTTGCACAGTCATATTTCTTTTTTAGAAATTAAGAAATTATATTTACCCACATATTTACTATTTCTTGTATTCTTCATTCCTTCCTGAAGAGATGAAATTCAAACTGACTTTATTTCCCTTCAGTGTGTAGAATTTCCTTAACATTTCTTATAATGCAGGTCTGCTGGTAACTAACCCTCTTAGTTCTATTGGAAGATGCTTTTATTTTTCATCATGCTTTATATTCTTTATATTTTGATTGGATATAGATTTCAGAGTTGACCACATTTTTCCTTCAGCATGTTAAAGATGTTTCCATGTCTTCTGGCCTCCTTTATTTCTGATGAGAAGTGACTGATCATTTGAATCAATGTTCCCTTATGTATGTGTCATTTTTCTCTGCTTTCAAGATTTGCTTTTTATTTTTGGTTTTAAGTACTTTGACTATAATGAACTTAGGTGAGCCTTTCTTTATATTTATCCTGATTGGGGTTGCTGAGCTTCATGAAACTGTAAATTTATGTCTTTCATCAAAATTGAAAAATTTCAATCATGATTTCTTCAAATATTTTTTCCAACCTCATTTTTTCTCTTTTCCTTTGGGGATTCCACTTATACATACTTAGGTCCTGAGATTCTGTTCATTTTATTATCATCTTTCCCCTCACCCTCCTCTGTTCTTCAATTTGGATACTCTCTGTTGATTTAAGTTCATTGACTTTTTCTTCTTCCATCCCCTATCTGCTGTTAAGCCCAACTGGTGACTTTTTAATTTTAAATATTGTACTTTTTAATTCTAGAATTTCATTTTATAGTTTCTATTTCTCCTGAGACTTCCTATTTATTTATCTATCAAAGTATATTTTCCTTAACCATACTTGAGCATATTATAAAATCTTTGTCTGATATGGCCAACATTTAAGTCATCTGGAAGGGGGAATTGCCTCCAATGATTGTTTTTTGCTTTTTGAGTATGAGTTGTATTTTTCCTGTTTCTTCATACATCCAGTTACCTTGGATTGTGTTCTGGACCTTGCCAGTGACATGTTTTAGAGAGTTTGGATTCTGTTATATTCTTCTGAAAATTACTGATTTTTTTTTTCTTTTCCTTTTTTTTTTTTTTAAGCAAAAATTAACTTGGCTAGACTCAAATCCCAAACCATCTCCTAAGAATGGATAGCAGCTGGAATATCCTTAACTATGCTGCTTTAATTCTGTCCTGCTTATATGTAGTTCAGGTATCAGATAAAAATTTGGCAGAATTTGTCATCAGAATTTGTAGCTTCCTCTATCTGGGTGTCTTCTTCCTGATATTTCCCACTCATTTCCCATCTGTGGTAGTTACTTGAATTTTGTCTTCTGATTCATCAAGCAAGTAAAACTCTTCAAGTTTTGGCTGCCCCATGGATGAGAACTTCCCTCAGGCTAGAAGCTGTAAAAAACAGGAAACTTACTCAGTGTCATTTTCTTCTTCTAAGCGGTTGCTCTCCAGTGCCTTCAGTGTTTTTATATTTTGTCCAGAATTTATCATTGCTATCTGTGGAAGTTTGTCCAATAGAAGCTACTCAGCCATTACCAGAAGCAGAATCCTACGTATATTTTTTTGAAACAATCTCACAAATGCTATTTCCATTTTGAAATTAAAATGCCAAACTAAGCAACAATAAGAAAACAAAGTAATACCAAAAATGCCAAACTAAGCATCAACAATCAGAAAACAAAGTAATAGCAATTAGCAAATTAAAAAATAATACAGTTGATCCTTGAACAACAGGTTTGAATTCCATGGGTCCATTTATACACAGATTTTTTTGTTTAATACTCAGTATTGTAAATGTATTTTCTCTTGCTTATGATTTTTTTTAAGACTTTTTATTTATTCATTTGAGAGAGAGAGGGAGAGAGACAGAGAGAGCATGAGTGAGAGCACGAGCAGGGGGGAGAGTCAGAGGGAGAGGGAGAAACAGACTCCCTGCTGAGCAGGGAGCCCGACTCAAGGCTCAATCGCAGGACCCCAGGATCATGACCTGAGCTGAAGGCAGACACTTAACCACCTGAGCCACCCAGGCACCCCTTACTTACTTATGATCCTCTTAATAACATTTTCTTTCCTCTAGTTTACTTTATTATAAGAAAACAGTATATAATACATATAATATACAAACAAAGTATATGTTAACTGATTGTTTTTATTATTGATAAGGCTTCCAGTCAACAGTAGGCTATTAGTAGTTAAATTTTTGGGGAGTCAGTGTGTCACCTATACTTAAAAAGAAACAAAGATATTAGAAGAAGTTTTTGGGGAGTCAAAAGTTATATGTGGATTTTATTTTATTTTAATTTTTAAAAAGATTTATTTATTTATGAGAGAGAGACTATGAGTGGGGGAAGGGGCAGAGGGAGATTGTGAGAGAGAATCTCAAGCAGACTCCCCGCTGAGCAGAGCCCCAACATGGGGCTCGATCCCAGGACCCTGAGATCATGACCTGAGCCAAAATCAAGAGTCAGCCACTTAACCAAACTGAGCCACCCAGGCACCCTGTCATATGTGGGTTTTAAACTGTGTAGTGGGTCAGTGTCCCTAATCCCTCTGTTGTTCAAGGGTCAACTGAATTTTGATAATTATAAGATCTAAACAGTTTCAAAAATAGTTTCATGCTGCAAAGACAATGAAATTAGATCTCTGGCTCTTATGGATTTTTAAAAATGGGACAAGTCTGTGGTGGGTCTACTCAGCAACAGAATAATAAGTAAGACTTGGGGTATAAGAACTGGAGTAATGAAGGCAGCAAAGTAAAGAAGTGCCACAACTTAAGATGGATAGAGTAAATACTCATAATTCAGGAGAAATTATAGCAAAGTACTGGGAAAGTGGTAATCATACCATTACAGAGGATGGTGCAACCTCTATTTCCCTACCAGAATCCTCCCCAAATTCTGGTTAAATCATATTTCGAGGTGGTGGAAGAGAGACACTCATAGTATTTTAGCCTATTTCTTTAATTATGACTTAAATTACTATAAACCACTGCCTTGGTTTTATAGGATCAGCTGGTCTGCATGAAAGATCAGAAATATCAGTCAAATTGAATGTTACTGTGTCTCTGCAAGATGCTGATGCTGTTTCCCATTCCAATACATTAAATTAATATGGATAAAGGGTTGAGTGAACATTGGACAGAAAGGTTTACATAGTAATTAAAACTTACGAATTCAGGAGAGAGAGAATGCATTATTTGCAAATGGCTGACTAGACTGAGAGACAAGCTGATCTGATACTAAGTATCAGACAATGATTCCTTTTACAATTTCACCTAGATATAAAATTGTGCATATCCCTGACCAGAGAAATAAACCTAAAAGCTTAACTTTTATTCCAACCAGGCCACTGAGTGGTCTTTTATACAGATAATCCTAACCTATCATTATAGGGACTAAGCATCTACATTGGTTTAAACGTTTTTGTGCTGATAAGTTATTTTGTTCATTAAAAATGATATATGTTCTATAGGCGCCTGGGTGGCTCAGTCGTTAAGCGTCTGCCTTCGGCTCAGGTCATGATCCCAGGGTCCTGGGATCGAGCCCCACATCGGGCTCCCTGCTTGGCGGGAGGCCTGCTTCTCCCTCTCTCTCTCCCCCTGCTTGTATTCCCTCTCTTGCTGTGTCTCTCTCTGTCAAATAAATAAATAAAATCTTTTAAAAAAATGATATGTGTTCTATATTTTTATAATTATTCTTATTTTTTTCTGAAATGGAAAGGAATATTAGAGTAAAAATAATTTTATCAGTATGCATTTATTTTTTAAAAGATTTATTTATTTGAGAGACACAGTGAGAGCGAGTGCGAGCTGGGGAGAGGGGTAGACAGGGAGAGAGTCTTAAGCAGACTCTACCCTGAGCCTAGAGCCCCAAGCCCCGAGCCTGGAGCATGGAGCACAGAGCCTGGAGCTCGGAGCCTAAAGCCTGGAGCTCGGAGCCTAATGTGGGGCTTTGATCTCATGACCCTAAGACCACAATCTGAGCTGAAACCAAGAGTTGGACACTAAACCAACTATGCCACCCAAAAGCCCCATCAGTATGCATTTTTTTTTTTTTAGATTTTATTTATTTATTTGAGAGGAAGAGAGACAGAGATAGTGAGAGAGAGCACAGTGGGAGGAGAGGGAGAAGCAGGCTCCCCGCAGAGCAGGGAGCCCGATGCAGGAGTTGATCCCAGGACCCCGGGATCATGACCTGAGCTGAAGGCAGACGCTTAACCGACTGAGCCACCAAGATGCCCATCACTATGCATTTTAATGTTAAAAGTTATGCTATAATTCTGATAAAAATTAAATAAATTCGAATGTACCACAGAAATCATAGAAATGAAGGCAAAGCAAACAGCAATAAAAAAATCTAATGGGAGAAAAAGACCAATACTAACACATAATCATGTCAATAAATACAAATGATTTGTTTACCATATAAAGTGTTTGTTAAAACCCCAAAAAATCTATATTTTAAGTTAATGAAATATACCTGAAATATTAGCAATAGATAAAAAGTTAAGATAGCATCATCTATCATGACCATGCAAATAAAAGAATATTAAGATTGTAATAAAAGATACAGTTTTCAGAACAAAGATGCCTACGATTAAAAATGCATTACAGAATTTCAACAATATTTTTTTCTAAAAATTTTAAAGGGAAGCTAGTTAAATATTAGATGAAATGTGACCTATTAGAGACTTCAACCCTTATCAAAAGCTGTGTGGAATGGTACATAAATGAGGTGGAGTCACATAAAATTTAAATAAAATATTTAAATAAAATATTTAAAAGAGAAATTCACTTCTTCAATGATTCTTATTCTGTTTTGGATCACTGTTCCTTTTGAGAATTTGATTACATGTATAGGAACCCTTTCCAGTTAAATTTTGCCAACAATTTCAGGTATTCAAGAACTTCCTGAAACTACATTACCATCTCTTAGTACATGTTAGGATCATAATAGCTAACATTTAAAAGCACGTCCCAAGTGCTAGGCATTATACCAAGCACTTTATATAAAATTTCATTTAGTCCTTTTAACCACCTTACAAGGTACGACCTTACCCTAAATAATAACCTATAAGATCAGCACTATCATTATTTCTATTTTACAGATCAGCTGATTGAAGCTTAGAGATGCTGTTACTTGTCCACTGCCACATAGCCAGTAAACCGGAGATGGGATTTATGGCCTTATCTCCTTGATCTCAGGTTTCCAGCTCTTAATCATTATGACACTTCACTAAGGTCTTTCCAAATTAACTAAAAATTGGTATATCTGAAAAAAAGATATAAACATATCCAAAATATATCCAATACCATTTTTTATTTATACCACCCTCATTGCAAAAGAGAATTTGAAGTAGTTACAGAGATGCACACAAAATAAAAAAAATATACAGGAATGTGTATGTGTGTGGTGGTGCTGGGGAATAAGAAAATGAGATAAAACTAGAGGTAGAGCCAGAACCCAAAGTGGATATCATAAGGTCATCTATGATTGATGTAGAGGTGAGCCACATATTTGCCGCTGAATGGCATAGTGGTCAGAGAAAAAAAGGATTTAATCAATACTGTTTTACCTGGTACTGAACTGGAGAAAAAGATCTTTTCTGTGGAACACTGTGTAGACAATATTCTTAAGAACATTATACAATAGTGACTTTTAAGATAAACATTTCTTACATATTTCTTTGTATAGGTCAAAGCATGATGTCAAAGTACAAGTCAGAACAAACAATTCTATCCATGGTACAATGTAGTCTGAGTACAAAACATGTGGACTGGGCTAAAGATAAACTGTAGAATAGATAGGAAAGACTAGATATCTTTTCAGGTAATCTTTCTGGCGATTAAGTTTTTTAATTTAACAGTTAAGAGTTTATTTCAAGAACCTGGAATACAGAAATTCTATAATGTTTAGTAAGCCAGATTCATATGCATAGACACTCAAGCAGAGGGTAAAACTGGTAACTTCTCATGGAAGTCGGGGGACCTGAATAGATGTCTAAATTTTAGACCTTCCACCAAAATAAGTTGAAGGAAGACCTATAGATAAAGATAATATCTAATTCACATTGATATATAAGTATGTAATGTTGGAGGCATGGCTGAAATTGAAACAGAAAATTTCCTTTGGTTTTGTTAAATGAGAATGTTCGTACAATATAACAAGATGATGGGAAGCTGCCAAAGCAGTACTTGAGAAAACATATCACTCTAAATATCTTGTTTACAAAATAATAAATCATGTATCTATGTAAGAACACAGACAAAGGACAAAGTAAAAACCTTAAATATGTAAGAAAATAAAAAAATGAAAGAGCAGAAATAAACTATTCAAATTGACAATAACTAATATTTAAAAAACCCCAGAGTTGCTACTTTGAAAAAGAGAACCAATACACAGCACTGTCCTAGTTGCTAACCAAATAAACAAAAATTTTTTTAAAGAGAAATCAGATAGTTGTTTCTAAATTTTATTTTTTAAGTGAAGGAGAAGGAATCAAATTAAGTTCATAAAAACGGGAAACACTAGAGTTATGCCTTCAAAGTTTGGTAAGATGAGTACCCACAGGTATAGAGCACTGGGTGGGGGAGAGATGTTCCTGGAAAATGAAACAGCCTAAGGATACAGAGACAGGAAAGAATATTGTGTGTCATTTAGAAATAAGGTAGGTAAGATTGAGTTGAAACAAATCATGGAAGATCTCATTATCCCTGAATATGTAGGAGAAGGAAAGAAGAATAAAAAGAAAAACAAGACCAAAGTCTGAGCTTTAAGGAAATGCTCTTAGGGAGAGTAGGAAGCAGACTCAGTTTGAAAGTGGCAGAGGTAGATGTTCAGCCTATATTTGTTGATTGAATAAAAGAAATGGCTATTCCTGTACAGAAGTCAAAAAATAAAAATGGGCCTAGTGATTTTACAAGGAGAACATGGAAGCAACATGATGTACTCTTTGAATAAATAAGTTTATGACCTAGTTAGGAAGACCAAGAACTACATAACAATACAATGTAATACAAATAATCTAGTATCTCATATTATATTTACCTTTAAAGGCATGTATTTAAGCATGTCTCTCCAATGTTCCTAGAGAATTCTGAATCCATGCACCTTTTAAATGTAAGACTTCTAAAATAATAATAATAAAAAATGAATACCTTTCATACAATAGAGGAAGATGTTTGAAATAATTCTGGAGGAGTTATCAGATGAGATTTTCCTCTCGGTTTTGCAACTTTACTATATGCAGAGAAATATTTATTTCAAAGTAAGTAAATCCAAACTTTCAAAGTTGTTAGATATCCAGAAAAGAAGCCTTTTATTTATTTATTTTTTTAAGATTTTTTTTTTTTTAACTTATTTGACAGAGAGAGACACCATGAGAGAGGAAATACAAGCAGGGGGAGTGGGAGAGGGAGAAGCAGGCTTCCCACCGAGCAGTGAGCCCCATGTGGGACTCGATCCCAGGACCTGAGCCGAAGGCAGACGCTTAACGACTGAGTCACCCAGGCACCCCAAAAAGAAGCCTTTTAAATTCAACCACATCTATTTATGCTTTATCACTACATAAGCACAAGGTATGAAATGGCGATGTTATTACATTAAGTGGAGATGCTGTTGCTACACCAGAAGATTATATACCATAACATTACCATTTTTAACACTAAGCTGAAGCCAGAATTAGCAAAAATATTTACATTTTGGGAACTTTTTAGGATGGAAATTGGATACAATAATTTTCCAGGTAAGATTAATAGGTTTGAAAGTCTCTCTCTCTCTCTGAATATATGTTTTTATTTTTATATCTATATTTATATTGCATTCTATTGATACATGTTTAAAAACTAAAATTAAAGTATCTACCTAAATTTAAAGGACAAGTTGATTACCATACATTCAATTAAAGCACCTTGCTTTTACTAGGATTATATGAAAGAAGGCAACAATATGTGAAGTCTAACTATATTTCAGAGAACTGTTCTGTTTAAGAGACTATCTTGCCTGTCTTCAGTGAATAGATAATGATGCTAAATTAGGGCAAGCTCGTGAGTATATATAAATCGCACCCCCAAATCCACACATCTATACCCACATACCCAGTGACACATATACACTGTGATGACTGATTCCTGCTCAACCACATTGTCAATCGACAGTAGAGACTTTTATGGTTCTTTGTTAATAAGTTAGCATTGGCCTCTGTTTGCTGATCCAAACAAAGCATAAGGAAAGGCAGAAGCAAGGCATTTATAAATTTAATTACATGACTAGCTGTTTTAAAATCATAGGGTCTTCATATGATGGGATGAAGTAACATTTGCTAAATCTTTATACAAATAAACACCACCTTAGAAGTATGACATCTTAACACTGCTAACCCAAATGTATGTAGACATAATCTGGTAAATTTGTTTAATGGCAATATTATCACCATTACTGACGAAATCTTAAATTGTTAGTGTGGCTTATATATTAGACCATTTGTGACACATTCACAAAATTCTGGTTTATTTCATTTACCCTCCTATGCAGAGGATATAAGTACAGAAAATACAATATGCTCAATATAAACTTTTAAAAAACTATTATTTAGTAAGGGCCAAGTTTTGAATGCCTTTTAATATCTTGTGACCATTCTTTCAAGCTCAAAAATGTGCCTTACATTCAGAACACTTTTTAAAAAACATAAGCTTTCCATTAAAATATGCTTCACAGAATGAGGATTTGAAGCTAGATTTTCAAGTATAAATTTAAGAAATATACTTACCTTTGATTCGAGGTAGACATTTGCTGATGACATTTTTGTAATTTTGCATATGTAACTAACTAAAGAGATGGCACAAAGAATAAACAGGCTATCATTAATTAATGCTCGAACAAACACAGTCCATTTCAACTGATTTTCTGGGACATCTCCATGGACTAGCATTGCACAAGTCAAGTTCACCACTAAAAAAAGAAGGCTTGCCAATATAAAGCCCAAATGCAACAGAATTCTGAAAGAAAAAAAATAAATTTATTAGATGTTTATATATTAATGAGAGAGTAGACTTAATTCTGAATTAGTGTGCTACTTCAGGTACAATAATACTGTCAGCTTAAAATCTTTATAATTTCATTAAATACAAATTTAAGAATCAGAGTTACTTGGGATATCTTTGCTGTTATGAAATTAGTATCTAAACAATTTTAAAATGGCATTAGGCTTTAAAACATTAATTTAAAAATAACTGAATGGGCCTTGAACTCAGTTGCCTCTACCAGGAAGAATAATATAAGATTATTTTAACACTAATTAAAGTAATCCTGCACTTTTCATTTTTATAACTACTAAACATATTTTCATTGACCTTTCCATTCAAAGAATTACCAGGCTTTTATAATTTGCTTGGAAAATTAATATACTCTATCTAAATTTAAATTGATCACTAATATTAATTTTAAGAGGTTAAGGGAAATGTGTTTTAAATAATGTTCAATTTTTATGAACTTCTGACTATCCATAGCAAACATGACTTTCAAACATGACCAAAGAAGAACATAGGGACAGTAAATGTAGAGTTTCAAGCACCTCATCAATACCCTGGCTTTCTATAAAGTTGCATGTTTATTATGCATACACAGCAACTCTGAAAATGAAATGCCTCCACTATATTCCCCTAAGAAAAATGAGACCACTGCGACTCTTCAGGTAAGGTGTGGATATTTGTATCAAGTAGCTATAACAGCTATCTATTCCCAATTCAAATATGTTTATAACCTCAATTAATATGAGCCAGAAATTTATTTGGCATCCTAATATCTTCTATTTTGGGTCACTTTCAAGAGTGGGAATCATAAAATGTTGTCTGCCTTTGGAACTAGTTTACAAGAGGTTAATTGAAGGTAATGTGTAATCTGTAACAAGCAATCTTTTTAAAGTGTACATTCAAAGTACAAAGATTTTAGTTTGAGAAGTTCAGATCTTAGTATTCTCTCAGATTATGTAATAAAAATAATAATATATAACTTGAAACCCAAAGTGGACCTTGAAGTTACCCATATACCCAGGGGAAACCAAGGTATAGAGAGGTTAAATGAGTTGCATGGTCAACAATTGGAGAATTGGTCTGAAACCCAACTCTCATTTTTGATGTTAGTCAGTACAGAAGCATTCCTTATTTCATGGAACTATACTACTATACATGCGTGCCCCAAACAGTAAAATCTAACTTTAGTATGTGTGGGCCCTAGGAAACTCTATCTGTAGCAGAGCAGCAAAAAAAGGTGTTAGGCAGCGATATGGCTGAAGGGGGAGAACTGTCGGTTACTCAATTCATTTCCCATGTGCTAATCTAACTACTGGACTTCCTATAAAATTGCTATAGGACCTTCAGCTACCATGCCCTTCTACCTTGAAAAGTCTATTGTGAAAAAAAATTAGATCTTGCTACTCATGAAACTTACTTGTGTTTGTCAAGTTCAGTGGCACATCTGACTTTACATATAACCTATAAAGAGAGTATAGAAAAAGGTTTTGAAAAAACGTGTAATATAGTATTCCTTTTTTTTTAAAAGATTTTATTTATGCATTTGAGACACAGAGATACAGAGAGAGAGAGAGAGAGCATGAGCAGGGAGAGAGGCAGAGGGAGAGGGAGAAGCAGGCTCCCCGCTGAGCTAGGAGCCGGATGTGGGGCTCAATCCCAGGACCCTGGGATCATGACCTGAGCCGAAGGCAGACACTTAACCATCTGAGCCACCGAGGCTCCCAAATATTCTTTTTTTTTTTTTTTTAAGATTTTATTTATTTGACAGAGAGAGACACAACGAGAGAGGGAACACAAGCAAGGGGAGAGGGAGAGGGAGAAGCAGACTCCCTGCTGTGCAGGGAGCCCAATGCAGGGCTCAATCCCAGTACCCTGGGATCATGACCTGAGCCAAAGGCAAACGCTTAGTGACTGAGCCACCCAGGCGCCCCGGCGCCCAAATAAACTTGTTTTGACTTTGTGTTTCAAAGTGATACAACTACAAATAATAATATGTTACGAATAACATAAGTAAATTCAAGTGTTAACATTTGAACTACCACGAAGCAAAAATAAGGTTTCCAAAGGCTTAAATCAATAATAATTTTCTTTGTTATAGTCTCAAATTTAAATTTCTATCATTAAAAATTTAAACAGAATTAATCCAGTTTAAACATTTATTGAACTTTTATTATGAGCCAGACATTGTGCTGGATAGCTTGCCACCTATTCTAAACTTCAATATATTATTTACATTTTGTCTTTTTTTTTTTTTTAAAGATTTTATTTAGTTATTTGTCAAAGAGATAGAGAGAGAATGCACACAAGCAGGGAGAGCTGCAGGCAGACCAGGCACAGGGAGAAGCAGGCTCCCCGCTGAGCAAGGAGCTGGATGCGGGACTCAATCCCAAAACCCTAGGATCATAATCTGAGCTGAAGGCAGATGTTTAACTGACTGAGCCACCCAGGTGTCCCACTTACATTTTGTCTTAAAATGGAACTACTTACTTAAATATGAATATGGCTGAATGTTCTCCAAAGATTATTTTCCCCTAAGATTCAATGAAGTAGTAAAAGGAAACAAGGGACCAAAAAATGGACACAAAGATAATGAGCATATATCATATTTAGTAAACTTCCTTCCTTCACAAAGCCTTGCAAAGGGTAGGTTCTCAAATACTTGTTGAATAAATTAAGTAGGTAGGTAAATAGAATTTGAAATAAACATGGTAAATTCTGGGAGCATAGTGTGGAAGGTTTTAATTTCTTCCTTGTGAATTTGGACTTTATTTATTTAGATGATGGGAAGATACTGAAGTTTTTTTATGTAGAAACTCCAAAATATGAAATTTCATTAATCTGGCATCAGTGCACAGGCTAGTACAGAGGAACTATGGTTATAGGACTATTGAAATAGGGTGTGAACTTTGGGGACATGGAAAGAAAGAGGCAAGTATAAAATAGAATAAAAAAATAGTGTAAGTACTCAATAACTTACTAATTCCATTTAAGCATTTATTGAGCACACATTATGAAAGGTGCTGTGGATTCATAAATATAGTAATTGTTTCTGCTCTCAAGGAGCTCAGTTTATTGAAGAAACAGATAAACCATATATTTTGACACACTGTGATATCAATGCAAAAGATACCATCACAACATCTAAGAAGGGGGAAAGATTAATTCAGTCCAAGAAATGGTGTGAGGTAAGGAGAAAAGGGAAAGACTGTGTAGAGCCAGTGAGGACTTCTCAAAGGAAGTAACATTTGAACCAGATCTAAGTTATGAAGGGCAAATGAGTGTTAGGTAAATGCTCAGGCAAAGATAGCAGCCTGTGAACACATGCATATCTGTGTATTTTGGTTAACCAGAAGCTAGATGTGATACAGGCGTCTAAAATATTATCCTATTAGTTCCCTAATCATTCTCAGGTGTATCCATTTTCTCTGTCTCCACTACTAAGGTACATATTACAACACATTTTCAGTTGGTTTCTCTGCTCCCATTCTTTATTCCATCTATATCTTTTGAAGGTAAGTGTTCATTTTACTACTTTTCCTTTATTCTCACCTGTCTATATATAATTTTTATTTTTATTTTTATAAATTGTACTAATATATATATATATATATATATATATATATATATATATATATAACACAAAACTCACCATTTAACCATTTGTTAAAGATTTTTAAAATTTATTTGAGAGAGAGCGTGGGCATGGGGGTGCAGAGGGAGAGGGAGAAGCAGACTCCCTGCCGAGCAGGAGACTGACACAGCCCATTCCAGGGCACTGAGATCATGACCTGAGCCAAAGGCAGATGCTTAATCAACTGAGCCACCCACACACCTCTCAACCATTTTTTAGAGACTTTTATATTTATTTTACACAGAAAGAGAGAAAGAGAGAGTGGGGGGAGGGGCAGAGGGAGAGGGAGAGAGAAATTTAAGCAGGCTCTGTGCTGAGCTTGGAGTCCAACACTGAGCTCCATCCCATGACCTTGATATCACGACCTAAGCTGAAACCAAGAGTCAGGAGCTTACCAACTGAGCCACCCAGGCGGCCCCCATTTAAACATTCTTAAGTGTATAGTTCAATTACATTAAGTACATTCACATCGTTGTGCAAACTATCACCATCATCCATCTCCAGAACTTTTTCACCCCCCCAAACTAAAACTCTGTATTCATTAAACAATAACTCCTGATTCTTCTCTCCTCCAGCACCTGGCAACCACCATTATACTTTCTGTCTGTGAATTTTTTTTTTTAAAGATTTTATTTATTTATTTGAGAGAGAGAGAATGAGAGACTGAGAGCATGAGAGGGAGGAGGGTCAGAGGGAGAAGCAGACTCCCTGCTGAGCAGGGAGCCTGATGCAGGACTCGATCCCGGGACTCCAGGATCATGACCTGAGCCGAAGGCAGTCGCTTAACCAACTGAGCCACCCAGGCGCCCTCTGTCTGTGAATTTGACTGCTGTAGTAACCTCATCTAAGGGGAATCATACAGTATTTGTTCTTTTGTGATTGGCTCATATCACTTAGCATAATGTCCTTAAGGTTCATCCATGTTGTAACTTGTGTCACATTTTCCATCCCCTTTAAAGCTGAATAAGGTTCAATTTCATCACTGAGTCACGAAACTGTAACCATCGAATTAAAGAATGGAACACAGGTCCACGGAACAATCACAGGTGTAGAGGTCAGCATGAATACCCATCTTAAAGCTGTGAAAATGACTTTGAAGAATAGAGAACCGGTACAGCTGGAAACACTGAGTATTTGAGGAAATAACATTCGATATTTTATCCTACCAGACAGCTTACCTCTGGATACACTACTTGTGGATGTTGAACCAAAGGTGAAATCTAAGAAAAGGGAAGCTATTGCAGGAAGAGGCCGAGGCCGAGGAAGAGGAAGAGGGGGTCCTAGGCGATAATGTCTCTCAAGATTACTATTTCAAAGTGATACATGATTGGGGATATTTTTTGTACAGGTTTTGTTTGTTTATGTCAGTTTTTAATAAACATAAATGTAGGACAAAAAAAAGCTGAATAAGTTTCCATTGTATGTATATATCACAATTTGTCTATCCATTCATCCATCAATGGACAGTTGAGTAGCTTCCACCTTTTGGGTATTGTGAATAATGCTGCTATAAACAATATGTTCTATATATGAACATGTTTTAATATGATTTAAAAAAATGATTTGACAGTAAGTTGTATATATGATGCTCCTTTAACACTAAATGTGTACTTCATTGTATACTTCCTTAAAAAATAAAATTATCTTATGTAACCACAATATAATTATGAATATTATAAAATTGAATGTCAATACAATACTATTACCTAATCTTCAGACCTTATTTAGATTTTGCCTTTTGTTCCAATAATGCCATTTTTGGGGAAAAATAGCAGGATTATGCATTAATCTGTGCATTTAATCTCCTTTAATTTTCAATTTTTCCTTTTGTCTTTTCAGTGATTTTGTAGAATGCTTCTCAGTTTGGGTTTATCTGTTTCTTCATAATTAGATTCAGGATATCCATTTTGGTAGGAATACCACAGAAGTGATGGCGCTGCGTTCTTCTCAATGAATTATATCAGGAGGCTCATGATGTTGATTTATCCCATTATTGTGATGCTCACTTTGAGCAATTGGTTAAGGTGGTGTCTACCAAATTTCTCCACTAAGTTACCATTTTTCTCATTGTAATGAGTACCATGTGGAGAGATATTTACAATGTAAATATCTTTTGTTCTTCAAACTTTCATCCACTAGTTTTGGCATCTATTGCCTGAATAAATTATTATTATTATGGGGCATTTTTATTTTAAAAAGTAAATCTGATCATATTACTCCAGGACAAAGCCCACACTCCTTTTGACATAACAGGTCTTTCATCATCTTGCCCCACCTTCCCATCATTGCATCCTTTTATCCCTATCTTCAATCTTATCGTCAGTCATTTTGGATTATCTACAACTCTTCAAATAAGGGATTCAGTTTCACATCTTTGTGCCTTCCTATGCATTTTTACTTTCCCTGAAATAAGCTTTCTGTGTCATATAACAAATTCCAACTCATCCTTCAAGACTTTACCTGTGTTATCTTTTATATGTCACCTTAAATGACTTAGGAAGAGAAACACCACTCTGTATCCTTGCTTTACTAATCACATTTTACAGTATTTATTTACATTTTTATTTACCTCTTAAGAGACACCAGAACTTACTCATATTTATAGCCCTAGTACTGAGCATAAAGCTTGGTTCATAGTAAGTTTTCAGAACATGTTGGAATAAATGACCAGTGATTTTAGGTCAAAGCAAGTGTTTTGGTGAAATACAGCACAAGTGAAATTGGAGGGGCAAGCAGTTGTCCAGTTGTGGAGATGTTGTATAAAAATGCTAAAGAATTAGTCTTTAACTCCCATAAACTCTGTAATACAATTTTATGTTTGAGTGATTTCTTAGGTGAAGTGTAGAAAATGGATTAGAATGGTGTGAAGGACTCTAGTTAAAATATTGTTGAACTTGACAGAGTCTACTCAACCACATTCTCAGGTTATGAACCTAAAGACCTAAATGTGAGAACTGAAAATATAAAAATACTAGAAGAGAGCACAAACAGTAGTTTTTCTGACATTGACCACAGCAACATTTATCTAGCTATGTCTCCTCAGGCAAGGGAAACAAAAGCAAAAACAAACTATTGGGACCACATCAAAATAAAAAGCTTCTGTACAACAAAGGAAACCATCGACAAAACAAAAAGACAACCTACTGAATGGAAGAAGATATTTGCAAACGATATATCCAAAAAGGGGTTAATATCCAAAATATATGAAGAACTTATACAACTCAACACCAAAAAAACAAATAATCTAATTAAAAATGGACAGAAGACATGAACAGACATTTCTTCAAAGAAGACATACGGATGGCCAACATACACATGAAAAGATGCTCAGCATCACTCATTATCGGGAAATGCAAATCAAAACCACAATGAGATATCACCTGTCAGAATGCCTAAAATAAAAAACACAAGAAAGAACAAGTCTTGGGATGCCTGGGTGGCTCAGTCGGTTAAGCGTCTGCCTTCAGCTCAGGTCATGATCCCAGGGTCCTGGGATGGAGTCCCACATTGGGCTCCTTGCTCAGCAGGGAGCCTGCTTCTCCCTCTGCCTGCTGCTCTCCCTGCTTGTGCTCTCTCTCTCTCTCTTTCTCTCTGACAAATAAATAAATAAAATCTTAAAAAAAAAAAGAAAGAACAAGTCTTGGTGAGGATGTGGGAAAAAAGGAACCCTTCGTGCACTATTGGTGGGAATGCAAACTGGTGTGGCCACTGTGGAAAACAGTATGGATGTTCCTCAAAAAATTAAATATCCAGTAATTCAAATACTGGGTATTTACCCAAAGAATATAAAAACACTAATATGAAAATATGTTTACTGAAGCATTATTTATGAGAGCCAAGACATAGAAGCAGTCCAAGTGTCCATTGATAGATGAATGGATAAAGAAGATGTGGTACATGTATACAATGGAATATTACTCAGCCATAGAAAACAACAAAATCTTGCCATTTGCAACAACAGAGATGGATCTAGAGGATATTAGTCTAAGTGAAATGTTAGAGAAAGACAAATACCATATGATTTCACTCATATATGGAATCTAAGAAACAAACAAATGAACAAAGAAAAAAAGAGAGAAACAAATAACAAAAAAGACTCCTAGAGAAAATATAGAGAACAAATTGGTGGTTACCAGAAGGAAGGTGAGTGGAAGGATGGATGAAATAGGTAAAGGGAATTAAGAGTATACTTATTGTGATGAGCAGTGAGTAATGTACAGAATTGTTGAATCACTATATTGTACACTAAAACCAATATAACACTGTAAACAATTATACTGGATAAAAAAGAAAATAATGTTATATGAATGAAATTATACAGTATGTAACCTCTTGGAATTGGATTTTTTCACTCACCATAATTCTTTGGAGATGCATGTAGATTGCTGTGTGTAGGAATAAATTTGTTCTTTAAAAAAAATAAAGCATTGATAGAATGAGTGCACCGCTGACAAAAATTTTAAAAAGTCAGATTGTGGAATTGATTCTTAGGTTTAAAATTTATTACATATAGGCAGAAATATTGAGAAGATAGGTGAGTTTTGGATTATAATAAGGAAATTACAGTCACCACAGAGATGACAACTGAAACTCAAACTAGAAGACATTTGAAGGAACAATATAGAATAGAAAGTCAACCTATGATATGTTCACATCTAATAGAATGAAAAATCAAAAAGAGGGAAGGAAAGAGAGATAGGCAAAGGAGACAGATCTAAGAATCAGATTAGTCATAGAAAACAGCAGACTAGTTTAGAGGTAATAGGAAGCAAGGATAGCCTTTATTAAATTCTGCAAAAAGTCAAGAATGATTAAGAAAAGTTGAATCACAGATCTGTACCTCTGAAACAAATAATGCAATATATGTTAAGAAAAAAAAAGAAGAAGATAGCAGGAGGGGAAGAATGAAGGGGGGGGAATCGGAGGGGGAGACGAACCATGAGAGACGTCGGACTCTGAAAAACAAACAGGGTTCTAGAGGGGAGGGGGGTGGGAGGATGGGTTAGCCTGGTGATGGGTATTGGGGAGGGCACGTTCTGCATGGAGCACTGGGTGTTATGCACAAACAATGAATCGTGGAACACTACATCAAAAACCAATGATGTAATGTATGGTGATTAATATAACAATAAAAAAATTAAAAAAAAAAGAAAAGAAAAGACCATTTGGTTGGGTCACCAGTATGTCATGGATACCTTGGAGAGAATAGTTTTCGGTGGAATAAACAGAACAAAAGTACAAGGAGTTAATAGAGAGTACAACAACAAAGACAGTGAGTATAGACTATATGAGATATATGTGAAGATAAGAGAAACCTGGGAAAATCTGTGTTGAGAGACATTTCTCTATGAACATTGCACATTTCTGCATGGTCCAGGTCTTCTGAGCAAAGGGCTTTGCATAGCAAACATCCTTGAAAAGTAGAGACAGTGTCTACCTTAAGTCCAGAGGGAAGATTTATTTCTTGGCTAGTGGAATAAAGATAGAGAATATCTCTCTCCCTGGGGACATTTGGGTGTAGCGGGGCGGGGATGATAAAGTCTCTGTATCTGTCCTTGCTTACATTCCAGAGTAAAGATAAGGTCTGACTGTCTGTCTCCCTTCCTTATTTCAGGGTTCTTACCCTGTAACATATCTTGCTGTAGGCACAAGTAACATCTGGCCCTCACTGTGTTAACCATATGGGAATTGGGGCTCAGGACCTGAAGCAAGACATTACTTTGGTTGTTGTTTTTGCCGTGAGTAATAAATGGTCTTTTTCTCTGACCCCATGGGTCTTGTGTTTTCTGTCAGTATATGTATATACAACTGTGGCAAGCTAATCTGTTAGCTTTCAAGTAAGGTAAGGTCTCAGACCTTTCACAGTTTCTGATTTAATAATCTGCTGGTCAGAAATAAACTAGAGATGGTGAAATGATAAATGGAGAGCAGGAGAGAGGAAGGGAGAGTTCTATTGTTAAAGAAGGCTCTAGAAGAAGCAGGTTAGCCTTTAAAAGGAAAACACATACTTTTGAATCAAGAGGTTAGAAAAGATAGTTGAAAAAGTAGGAGTTCTGCAGAGAAAATTTAAAATAATCTATAAACCAGCTCTGTTAAAATCAGAAATTTGGATGTAGCATGGATATAATCATTTTGATATAGAGAAGATGGATGAGAGAATTGGGCAGATGGATTCTATTTTTTTCTAGTAAAGTAGGAGGCAAGGTCATATCCTGAGAAGGGATGTTAGATTTAAGCACTTATAATATGGAAAACATTTTGAACACATGAACAGAAGGTTATAAAGGAATATTTTGAGGAGCAGATAGGTCCAGTTAAAGTCAGGTAGTTGACAGTGGACACTGTCTGCAAGATTTCCTAATTTTTAAATTGAAACAATCTAATAGGAAAAAAATAGATGCTATTATAAAAAGTTCAAATAACTAGGCTGCATTTTTCATGTAATAATTTAAAACTGTAACATGTGAAACTACTATAGAGAAAGAAAAAGTGGGTGAGTGAACTATATTGGCACAGCAGAAAGTCAAGGAAGGGGAATACTAGATTGACTATAGGTTCTAAGTGCAAAAAATATCACAAGGAAGCTAATGGAGTAGGGAAAACAGAAGTGGTAAAGTGACCAAAAGTTAAGATGAGGGTGAAAAACAGATTAAAGGATGATTTCAAGCTGTATAAGGGAAAAGAGAAGACACTGGTTAAAAAGAATGCTTCATTTCCTTTTTTTTTTTTTTATGTTATGTTAGTCATCATACAGTACATCATTAGTTTTTTTAAATTTAATTTTATTTTGTTATGTTAATTACCATACATTACATCATTAGTTTTTGATGTAGTGTTCCATGATTCATTGTTTGTGTATAACACCCAGTGCTCCCTTCAATATGTGCCCTCTTTAATACCCTGGTGATGGGTATTAAAGAATTGCTTCATTTTCAATAGCTGAGCCAAGGTGTGGCCTTGTTGTTGGGTGGCTCAAATAGAAAGGGAGGGTTTTAGAGCTCTGAGAAGCCACTGAATTGAGACACATTGATGGATTATCGATATTGGCTTTAAAAAGATCTTTATAACAGCAGACCACGCCAGAAGAAGGAAAGTGCTGATTCATCCAGGAAAGTGGAAGTTATTATTATAGCCAATGATGACCTAATCAGATGGCATGGATTTCAGAGATGATGATGATATAACATCAGTAAGTAGTATTGGGAAACATAAAATAGGCTGATTGTTCTTCCCACAAATTGAGATGGGGGGCAGTTTATCCTTATACACAAAGTGTCATCTAGAAAAAGCTAGATTTCAGTGAAGGCATTTAACAGTTTCAAATGAAGAACAGAATGGGAAGAGGGTGGGAAGTGTAATAAGACTAAGGTCATGTACAGGGTCAAATAATGGGCCTGAGAGGGAGTTGAGCAGAATAAGGGAAGAATTAAAGGTCAGCTATCTGCCCAGATTTGCAGAATATGTTATAATGCATCATAGATTCAACCAGGTGCTTAAATCACATTTACAGTATACTAAGGTTACAAACAATGATCTGATACTGGTAGATTCCAAGTATTCATAGAATATAGCTAACAGGACATGATCCTGAGTAAAAAAAAAGTTAATAATATAAAAAATGTCAAGTATTTATATATTATTTGATAATATGAAAGTTCATGAAACATAATAAATATGTACTTTATGTAGATTTTTTTGAAGTTTAGAATGGTAAATAACATACATCTAAATGACTTGCTGGTGTTAATTTATGTCAGAGGGACCATATCTTTCCAGGGCTTTCTTAATATCAGAAGAACTGAATAAATGGGCCATTTATAGAAGGATATTATTCTTTATTACAAAGGTATGAAGAAGTACAATGGAATATTACTTAGCCATCAAAAAAAGAAATCTTTTTTTTTTTTTTAAGATTTTATTTATTTGACAGAGAGAGACAGCAAGAGAGGGAACACAAGCAGGGGGAGTGGGAGAGGGAGAAGCAGGCTTCCCACTGAGCAGGGAGCCCCACATGGGGCTCAATCCCAGGATCCTGGGATCATGACCCGAGCTGAAGGCAGCCGCTTAACCGACTGAGCCACTCAGGCGCCCCGCAAAAAAGAAATCTTACCATTTGCAACAATGTGGATGGAACTAGAGGGTATTATGCTAAGTGAAGTAAGTCTATCAGAGAAAGACAATTATATGATTTCACTCATATGTAGAATTTAAGAAACAAAACAGAGGATCATAGGGGAAGAGAGGGAAAAATAAAATAAGATGAAGTCAGAGAGGGAAACAAACCATAAGAAACTCTTAACTATAGGAAACACTGAGGGTTGCTGGAGGGGAGGTGGGTGGGGGGATCGGTAACTGGGTGATAGGCATTAATGAGGGCATGTGATGTAATGAGTACTGGGTGTTATACGCAACTGATGAATCACTGCACTCTACCTCCGAAACTAATAATACACTATATATTAATTGAATTTAAATAAAATAAAAAAACAAAGGTAAGAAGAATTACATGGATTGATGGATATCAAATGTTTTTCATCATATAACCCACCTTTATCCCATAAAGTAGTAGCCCCTAATTTAGAAAATACTGATTTAGAATTTTTGAGTTAATGAATATTTAAAATACTGTTATCATTAGCACACTTTATTTTATTAAAAAATTTCAATCTTTTTTTTTAAAGATTTTATTTATTTATGTGTGAGAGAGAGAGCATGTGTGGGGGGAGGTGCAGAGGGATAGGGAGAAGCAGGTTCCCCGCTGAGCAGGGAGCCCCAGTACAGGGCTCCATCCCAGGAGCCTGAGATCATGATTTGAGCTGAAGGCAGACACTTACCTGACTGAGCCACCCAGAAGCCCCTGTTGAGGGGCTATTTATAAGTGATCTGAAATGATTTTTCCATCTTAAAATGTCAATTCCATATTTGTCTCCATTTAACTCCTCAAATAAAGGGAAGAAAGATGAGAGTATGACAAATATGTTTTATTTGTGAATGTTTTCTAATGTAAGTTTAGTTAATACAGGTATCCCGAGATTTGAGGAAGAGTTAAACTGGAACTACACTTTATTTATTGTTTTTCACTGCATGTAGAACCATGTTGCTTAGAGATGGTAAATACTGAAATACTTATAGAACAAATGCTTTTTATAGAATTTCTTTTTGTCAAGTTGATTTTTCCACTTTTGTTAATTTTAAATAAAAACTTAACTGGAATTTTCAAATGGAAACTTTATTGGAAAATTTGGAATTGATGCAAAAATGAATTATGGTGAACATAATCTCTTCTCCATGGTGAATAGATAGGCATACATATCCATCTATGTAGATTACTTTCACAGACACAGTTATCTATAGTTTCCATCTCAACTGCTTAAGTTCCCATGAAGAGTAATGCACCGTTTTCAAGCCTACCATTGCTACTACTTGCATATTAAAAAAAAAAAAAAAATGAGGCCTTAGCTACTCTAGCTATAAATTGAATAGCCAGACTTTTTTTCAGATGTTCTCTCTCAATGCCTACATTTCATTTTTAAGAACTTTTTTTTAACCTTCAAAGTATTTTTTCTTTACAGTAGCCTGTTCTTTCTAGGATACAATACCTTTTTGTCTCTTAGGATACTAATACCTTTCTTTCTTAAAAGATTTTATTTATGTATTTGAGAGAGAGAGCATGAGTGGGGAGAGTGGCTGAGGGAGAGGGAGAAGCAGACTCCCTGTTGAGCAGGGAGCCTGACATGGGGCTCAATCCCAGGACCCCAGGATCATGACCTGAACTGAAGGCAGATGCTTAATGACTGAGACACCCAGGTGCCCCCCCCCTTTTTTTTTTTTAATTTCTTCTGTCAGGTAGACAAAATGAAGAGACAGAGAAATTTGACCCAAATTAAAGAACACTACAATGCCATAGCAAGGATCTAAGTGAAACAGATATAAATAACATGTCTGATAGAGAATTCAAAGCAATGATCATAAGGATATTCACTGGGCATGAGAAAAGAGTAGATGATATATAAGTGAGACCCTTAAGGAACAACATAGCAGAGATAAAGGGCTCAATAAACAAATTGAGAAAGATGCTTGACAGAATGAACAGCAGGATGGAAGAATCAGAGGAATGAATTAATGACTTAGAGGACAGAGTATTGGAAAGTAATCAAGCTGAACAAAAGAAAGAAAAGAGAACTATGCAAAACAAGAACAGACTTAGGAAACTCAGTGACCTCATCAAATGTAATAACATTCATACTATGGGAAAAAACCACAAAACAAGAAATAAAATGGCAATTAATACATATCTATCGATAATTACTTTGTATATAAATGGACTAAAAGCTCCAATCAAGACATAGGGTGACAGAATGGATAAAAAGCAAGACTCATCTACATGTTGCCTATCAGAGACTAATTTTAGACCTACAGACACCTACAGATTGAAAGTGAGGGGATGGGGGCGCCTGGCTGGCTCAGTTGGTATAGCATGGGATTCTTGATCTTGGGGTCATGAGTTCAAGCCCTAGTTGGGCATAGAACTTACTTTAAAAAATAAATAGAAAGTAAGGGGATGGAGAAACATCTAACATGCAAATGGATGTCCAAGGAAAGTCAGAGTAGCAATACTTATATCAGGCAAACTAGACTTTATTTTATTTTATTTTTTTTAAAGATTTTATTTATTTATTCATGAGAGACAGAGAGAGAGAGAGAGAGGCAGAGGGAGAAGCATGCTCCCAAGGAGCAGGAAGCCCGATGTGGGACTCGATCCCAGGACCCCGAGATCATGACCTGAGCCGAAGGCAGACACTCAACCATCTGAGCCACCCAGGCACCATAGACTTTATTTTTTTTAAAGATTTTATTTATTCACATGACAGAGAGAGAGAGAGCACACAAACAGGGGGAGCAGCAGGCAGAGGGAGAGGGAGAAGCAGGCTCCCTGCTGAGCAGAGAGCCCAAAGTGGGGCTCAGTCCCATGACCTGAGCCGAAGGCAGATGCTTAACTGACTGAGCCACCCAGGTGCCCCAAAACAAACTAGACTTTAAAATAAAGAGTGCAACAAGAGACAAAGAAGGACACTATATAATAATAAATGGAATAATCCAACAAGAAGATATGACAATTGTAAATAGTTATGCATCCAACATTGGAGCACCCAAATACATAAAACAGTTAATAACAAACATGAAGAAATGAATCTGACTTTAATACAATAATAGTAGGGGACTTTAACACCCCACTAACATCAAAGGACAGATCATCTAAACAGAAAATCAATAAGGAAACAATGGCTTTGAATGACACACTGGAACAGATGGATTTAACATATTCAGAACATTACATCCTAAAAGTCTAGAATACACATTCTTTTCAAGTACACGTGGAACATTCTCCAGAATAGATCACATATTAGCCCACAAAACAAGCCTCAACAAATTCAAGAAGACTGAAGACATACCATGCATCTTTTCTGACCACAACGCTTTGAAACTAGAAGTCAACCACAAGAAAAAATCTGGAAAGACCACAAATATATGGAGGTTAAACAACATGCTACTAAACAATGAATTGGTCAATGAGGAAATAAGTTAAGAACTAAAAAAAGTACATGGAAACAAATAGAAATGAAAATACGATGGTCCAAAAACTTTGAGATGCAGAAAAAGTGATTCTGAGAGGGAAATTTATAAAATACAGGCCTACCTCAAGAAGGAAGAAAAATTCCAAATAAACAACCCAAACTTATACCTAATGGAGCTAGAAAAAGAACAACAAACATAATCTAAAACTAGCAGAAGAAAGGAAATAATAAATATTAGTGCAGAATAAATGATATAGAAAACTAAAAAACCGGGGCGCCTGGGTGGCTCAGTTGGTTGGGCGGCTGCCTTCGGCTCAGGTCATGATCCTGGAGTCCCTGGATTGAGTCCTGCATCGGGCTCCCTGCTCGGTAGGGAGTCTGTTTCTCCCTCTGACCCTCCTCCCTCTCGTGCTCTCTGTCTCTCATTCTCTCTCTCTCAAATAGATAAATAAAATCTTTAAAAAAAAAAAAAAAGAAAACTAAAAAACCAATAGAACAGATCAATGAAACCAGGAGCTGTTTTTTTGAAAAAAAAAAAAAAAAATCAATAAAATTGATAAACTTCTAGCCAGATTTATCAATAAAAAAAGAGAAAGGACTGAAATAAATAAAATCATAAATGAGAGAGGAGAAATAACAACCAACACCAAAGAAATGCAAACAATTATAAGAGAGTATTATGAAAAACTATATGCCAGCAAATTGGACAACCTAGAAGAAATGGATAAATTCATAAAAACATATAAACTACCAAAACTAAAACAGGAAGAAATTGAAAATTTGAATAGACAGATAACCAGCAAAGAAATTGAGTCAGTAATTTAAAAATTCCCAACAAACAAAAGTTCACGACCAGATGGCTTCCTAGGCAAATTCTACCAATCATTTAAGGAAGAGCTAATATCTATTCTTCTCAAACTATTCCAAAAAATAGAAAAGGAAGGAAAACTTTTAAATTCATTCTATGAGGCCAGCATTACCCCGATACCAAAACCAGATAAAGACACCACACAAAAAAAGAGAACTACAGGCCAATATCCTTGATGAGCTTAAATGCAAAAATACTCAATAAAATACTAGCAAACTGAATCCAACAATACATTAAAAAAATCATTCACCACAATCAAGTGGGATGTATTCCTGGGTTGCAAGAGTGGTTCAAGGGGCGCCTGGGTGGCTCAGTCGTTAAGCGTCTGCCTTCGGCTCAGGTCATGATCCCAGGGTCCTGGGATTGAGCCCTGCATCCGGCTCCATGCTTCGCGGGAAGCCTGCTTCTCCCTCTCCCACTCCCCCTGCTTGTGTTCCCTCTCTCACTGTGTCTCTCTCTGTCAAATAAATAAAATCTTAAAAAAAAAAAAAAAGTGGGGGCGCCTGGGTGGCTCAGTCGTTAAGTGTCTGCCTTCAGCTCAGGTCATGACCCCAGGCTCCTGGGATCGAGCCCCGCATCAGGCTCCCTGCTCAGCAGGAATCCTGCTTCTCCCTCTCCCACTCCCCCTGCTTGGGTTCCCTTTCTCACTGTCTCTCTCTCTCTGTCAAATAAATAAAATAAAATCTTTAAAAAAAAAAAAGTGGTTCAATATTTGCAAATCAATCAACGTGATACATCACATCAATAGAGAAAGGATAAGAACCATATAATCATTTCAATAGACACAGAAAAAGCATTTGACAAAGTATAACATCCATTCATGATAAAAACCCTCAATGAAGTTGGTTTAGAGTGAATATACCTCAACGTAATAAAGGCCGTATATGAAAAACTCACAGCTAACCTCATCCTTAATGGACAAAGATGTCCATTCTCACCACTTTTATTCAACATGGTACTAGAAGGTCTAGCCACAACAATCAGACAATCAAAAGAAATAAAAGGCATCCAAATTGGTAAGGAAGAAATAAGACTTTCACTATTTGCAGATGACATGATACTCTATATAGAAAACCTGAAGACTCCACCAAAAAACTGCTAGAACAGATGTACGAATACAGTAAAGTTGCAGAATATCAAATCAATGTACAGAAGTCTATTGCATTTCTAGCCACCAATAATGAAGCAGCAGGAAGAGAAATTAAGAAAACAATCTCATTTACTATTGGACCAAAAATAATAAAACACCTAGGAATAAACCAACCAAAGAGGTGAAAGACCTGTACTCTGAAAACTATAAAACACTGATGAAAGAAATGGAACACAACACAAAGAAATGGAAAGACAGGGATGCCTGGGTGGCTCAGTCAGTTAAGCGTCTGCTTTTGGCTCAGGTCATGATCCCAGGGTCCTGGGACTGAGTGCCGCATTGGGCTTCTCGCTCAGTGGGGAGCCTGTTTCTCCTTCTGCCTGCTTCTCCCTCTGCCTGCTGCTCTCCCTGCTTGTGTTCTCTCTGGCAAATAAATAAATAAAAAATCTTAAAAAAAAAAAAGGAAAGACATTCCATGCTCATGGATTAGAAGAACAAATATTGTTAAAATATTTTAAAAACAATCTACACATTTAATGTAGTCCCTATCAAAATACTGATAGCATTTTTTTTTTCTTTCAAAATGAACAATCCTAAAATGTGTATGGAACCACAAAAGACCTTGAATAGCCAAAGCAATCTTGAAAAAGGAAAGTAAAACTGGAGGCATCATAATTACAGACTTCAAGTAATTCTACAAACCTGTAGTAATGAAAACAGTATGATACTGGCACAAAAACAGACACATAGATCAATAGAACAGAATACAAAACCTGGAAATAAACCCACAACTATATGAACAATTAATCTCAACAAAGCAGGAAAGAATATCCAATGGGAAAAAGACAGTCTCTTCAACAAATGGTGTTGGGAAAACTGGACAGCAGCATGCAAAAGAAAGAAGTTGGACCACTTTCATGTACCACACACAAAAATAAATTCCAAACCTAAATGTGAGAACTGAAACCATAAAAATCATAGAAGGCAGTTATTTCTTTGACATTAACCACAGCAGCTTTTTTCTAAATATGTCTCCTGAGGCAAAGGAAACAAAAGCAAAAATAAACTATTGGGACTACATCAAAATAAAAAGCTTCTGCACAGAGAAGGAAACAATCAACAAAACCAAAATGCAACCTATGGAGTGGAAGAAGATATTTGCAAATGACATATCTGATAAAGGATTATTATCCAAAATATAGAAAGAACTTATACAACTCAACACACAAAAAATAATCCATTTAAAAAATAAGCAGAGACATGAACAGACATTTCTCCAAAGAAGACATACAGATGGCCAACGTATACGTACACATGCAAAGATATTCATCATTGCTTCCATCAGGGAAATGCAATTCAAAATCACAATGAAATACCACCTCACACCTGTCAAAATGGCTAAAATCAACAACAAAAGAAATGACAAGTGCTGGCAAGGATGTGGAGAAAAAGGAACCATCATGCACTGTTGGTGGGAATGCAAACTGGTGCAGCCACTATGGAAAACAGTATAGAGGTGTCTCAAAAAGTTAAAAATAGAACTATGCTATGATCTAGTAATTGCATGACTTGGTATCTCCTCAAAAAATATGAAAACATTAATTTGTAAAGATATATGCACACCCATGTTCATTGCGGCATTATTTACAATAGCCAAACTGTGAAAGCAGCCCAAGTGTTTATCAACTGATAAATGAATAAAGAAGATATATATAATTTTTAAAAGATTTTATTTATTTTAAAGATTTTATTTATTTGTCAGAGAGAGAGAGAGAGCTAGAGTGAGAGAGTGGCAGAGAGAGGGAGAAGCAGGCTCCCTGCTGAGCAAGGAGCCTGATGTGGGACTTGATCCCAGGACCCTGGGATCATGACCTGAGCCAAAGGCAGACACTTAACTGACTGAGCCATCCAGGCGTCCATATATATATATATATATATACACACACACACACACACACACACACACACATATATACACAATGGAATATTATCCAGCCATTAAAAAGGATGAAACCTTGCCATTTGCAAAGACCTGGATGGAGCTAGAGAGTGTAATGCTTAGCAAAATAAGTCAACGAGAGAAAGACAAATATATGATTTCACTCGTATGTGGAATTAAAAAAAAAAAAAGAGCAAATGGATAAAAAAGACAGAGCAAGAGATAAATCAAGAAACAGACTCTTAACTATAGAGAACAAACTGATGGTTACCAGAGGGGAAATGGGTGGGGGGATGAATTAAATAGGTGATGGGGATTATGAAGTGCATTTGTCATAATGAACACTGGGTGATGTATGGAATCCCTGAATTGCTATATTGCACATCTGAAACTAATATAACACTGTGTTAACTAACTGGAATTAAAATAAAAACTTTAAAACAAGTTTCTTCTCTCTGCTTCATTTGTTTTCTTTCAAGTTGGCTTAAAAATGATGTAAACAATCAAACTGGGGTGTTTTGATTTATAATCAAATGAAATTCCTGGTTAATATTGAACATACATATCTAATTTTTTCTCACCTCAAACTTCACTAAAACAATAGTAAAGGAATTTTCTTAAAAGTCATAAACCTCCAAGTTTGAGTAGAATGTGAAAGGATACAATAACAAAAAATTGGAAGCTAGAAAGCAGACAGATGTGTGTACAGAAAAGTTAACATAGCATGCTTGAGACTGTTAATTTAGAAAAGCCTGCTTGGAAGGTTGCTCCGTGGCTGGTACTTGGGAACTTGGATTTCAGGATTCCTACCATCCCCTAAATGATAAGCGTGCTTCATTGGCCTAAACTGTTTCTGTGAATAATATGGTTTATACTCAACATCTGCTTTCCTTCTGGGAGTCTGGAATTTTAGTACGTCTTAGGCAGAGAGTGCTTACCTGTTTCAACCCCAATAAAAATACTTTGGCACTGAGTTTCTAATGAGCTTCCCTGGTAAGTAACATTTCACATGTGTTGTCAAATATCATTACAGAAAGAATTAAGTTTATCCTGTGATTCCTCTGGGAGAGGACACTTGGAAGCTTGTGCCTGATTTCCTCTGGACTTTACTCCATGTGTCTTTCCCCTTTGTTGATTTTACTCTATCCTTTTACTGTAATAAACTATAACCATGAGTATAATAACTATGAGTCCTTCTAGCAAATTATCGATGCTGAGAATAGTCTTGGAAATTCCCAACACAATATGTGATTATCCAAGAAAGATGAATCCCAAGACAGTAGTGAGAAGGGTTGAGAACCAACCTAATATATATTTCAGAATCTTCAAAAGATATAGGAACCCAGAAAATAAAATACCACAGAAACTGAGACATGTGGGTGGCTAAAACAGGTAGAGAAGAGCTATTTAATGGCAGTTAAATCCCTAAATCTCTTTACTAGTCCATGCCCTGGGCAAATGCCCCTTATTCATCCTGACAAATATCTGGGTTTTTATTTTCTGGAGAGAGTCCTCTGGCCTGAAGTATGAAAGTTAGATGCCAGGCACAGTTGATAGTTTGGCATCATACTAAAAACAGAGAGTTTAATGATGAATACCAAGTACAGGGATTCTCCCATCTCTTACCCTCTTCCCAATTAGGTTCTCAAAATGTTGTAAACTAGACCTCTATTCTCTAAAGGATTAGAATATTTTTCACCATGAAGAATCCAGTAATCCCAAGAGGAAAAACCTAAACTTACCAGCATCAGTGGATCCCTAACAAGCTAACCAGCCAGATCACCCTACAGTTTGTACATGTCTCACCCATGTTTAGAGCTTCCATTCTTAACTATGAACAGAGATCCAAGGATAACCAGATAGCTCGAAAATTTTTAATGAAAGATAGAGATCAAAACAAACAGGAAAAAGAAAACTACACAGAAAGAAAAAAACCTAAACAAACAAAAAATCCTATGGTTAATAAAGATAAGATACTACAATCATGAAACAAAACAAGATTCTATTAATAAAAAATTCAGAGAATAAAAAAGAGCTCATAGAAATTAAACATGTTGGTAGAAGTGAAAAAGAGAAGGGCTGGAAGTTGAAGAAATCACCTAAAAAAAGTGGAGCAAAAAGACAAATACAAAATAAGAGAGAAGAGGTAAGAAAAGGATCTGCCTTAGAGGTCCAGCATCCAAATGTTAGGAATTCCAGAAAGAGAGAACAGAAACAAAGGAGGAGAGAAAATCATTGAAAAATTAAAAAATGTTTCCCTAAAGAATACATGTGACTAAATTGAAAGGGCCTGTTCAGTGCCCATCAAAATGGATAGAAAACAGACCATATGAAGAGACAACATTTTGGAGCACTAGAGTCAAAGAAAAATCTAAGTTTTCAGTAAAGAAAAAACAAGTCACCCATATAGGGTCAAGATTCAGAATGGCTTTCAAACTTCACTAATAACACTGGAAGTGGAGCAACACCTTAAAAATCCTTAGGGAAAATTATCTCCAACCTAGAATTCTATAGCTGCCTAAACTATCAATCAAATATGACAGTAAAATAAAAATATTTCAGATATGAAAAGCCTCAAAAAATTGCTTACCAAGCACCCTTTCTCAAGAAGGTACTGGAGGATTACTTCATGGAAACAAGATAGGCAGTGAAGGATTAACTCAGGAGGCCCGAGTTGCCTGAACTTTGCATATTTCAAAGAAAGATCTGGCCCCTCCCTGGCTCTTGGAAGATAATTCCTAAATCCTACCTAATACTAGTGTCTTTGCTTACCTAGAGCCTCAGGCTACACCAAATAGTCTATGCTAATGATGTGATTTATGGTGGAAGCCCTGGGACAGGTGGTATCAATTTGACCTTTGAGGAGGCTGGAGATTAAGAAACAAAGGTCAGTCCCAAAGACACCCCATGCCTACATCACTGACCCCCAGTAAAAACCCTGGACACCGTGTCTTAGGTAAGCTCTCCTGGTTGGCAATACTTCATAGGTGTTGTGATATATTGTTGTTAGAAGAATAAGTGTCTTGTGTAAGACTGCCTGGAGAGGGCAACCAGAGTTTGTCTCTTGTTTCTCCTGGACTAAAAGAAACCTTGGAGATTTAATCCAATAACTTAATTTTACAAATAACAAAGCTGAGCTTTAGAGATTAAATGGATTGTCCAGGAACACATAGGAAATTGAAAGGATTAAAATCCAGGTGATTTTATCCTGACTCCTAATTAAGGCTCATAGGAATCCTGGTTTTCTTTGATAGATTTGCACATTTAGATCTTTGATGGTATATAGTTCAAGTTAATTCCCTAATTTTTAAGGTGACAAATACTGCTTTATTAAAGTGTTATCATCTGTATGTCACAGCAACTACTTGTTAGTTGTTCAAGATTTGAAAAATTAACAGGTTCAAGAAAAATATATTCAGAAACCAAATTGTTTAGTAAAATGTAATAACCTGAAGCAGTTTAACACCTTCATTTTGTGTTGTTTTGCATGTTATCAAGTACCTTTACCATACCCTTTACTTAACCAGAAGTATATATTTTTAAAAGCATAAATAAAATTTTCCAGGAATGAAATATTCATTCTATGAGTGAGAAGAAAAATTTGTGAGCGCTCATTATTGAAAATCACTCTGAAATATAATAGATTACTATGGACTGTTCATTAGTATGACAGCTTTTTGAAGATAATTTAACATATTTTATGATAAGGAATATACAGAATCTATTTCTGAACCAAGAGTCTCACTCATTATAGATTTAGACTCCTTAGGAAACTGATTTAAATTGAATTTGTGCTGAAACTGTTTTATCCTTTGAAAAGGTTTTTCTAACACTAAATCCCCCATTATATATTACTGATTTTTTAAATAAAGGCTTTCATGCTTTTTGAACTAGGAAGATAGCAGGATTGCTTTTTGTAGAGATAGAAAAAGAGAGCCAGATTCATTAGAGAATATGTCTGACTGATAAGGGTGGAGAAAAAAATGGGCAGAATATAGTAGAAGCAATAGAATATCCCAGGGAAGGAAGAAGCAGAAGGAACACTGCTTACTTTCTTTTCATCTTGATTTCTTAAAAGCAGTAACAGTTTGAACAAAATCAGTTTGAACATAACATAATTACATTAGCTTAAAACTTCGAATTCCATGGTATGATGGAAAAGTTCCCTAGAGTACATCGTATCACCTCAAATTAGCCCGAGTGTTTCCATCAGCAGTTGAATAAAGTCTTATTCAATAACTGAGGAAAAGAGCAAAAAAGTTTAAGAAAATGTTACTTAACACCTTTTTTTTTTTTTTTTAGAGAGGGGAAAGAGGGAAGGGGTAGAGGGAGAGACAGAATCTTAAGCAGGCTCCACGCCCAGCATGCAGCTGAACTGGGCTCAATCTCACAACCCTGAGATCATGACCTGAGCAGAAATCAAGACTTGGACACTTAACTGACTGAGCTACCCAGGTGCCCCTACTTAAACATTTTTATACTGAGACTGAAGCTGAAAAGAAATTCTAGAGTGTGATCAATATGCTAATGAAAAATAGCAGCTATAACTGAATTTTTGTAAAAAGTTATAATATACAGATTTGAAGTATCTAGCCACAACTTATTTTAGAAAGCAGATGATCCTAAATATTTAAGTATTTATGTCCTAAACAAACTAAACTTTGATTAGTTTTAACATGATATGTGGAACTTTTAAAAGTTGGCATTCATGGGGCACCTGGGTGGCACAGTTGGTTAAGCATCTGACTCTTGATTTCAGCTCAGGTCGTGATCTCAGGGTTTTGAGATCAAGCCCTGTGGCAGGCTCTACATTCAGCATGGAGTCTGCTTGAGATTCTCTTTCCTTCTTGCTCTGCCCCTCCTGCTCATGCTCTCTCTAAAATAAATAAATAAATCTTTAAAAAAATAAAATTGGCATTCATATCTCAGAGATAGAATTCAGTGTATTCACAACTCATAGAACTCACAATTTACAGTGTATTAAATCTTAAAACTAGGTCAAAAAGAAGAGTTTTTCTTTTTTAAAACCCTCAAATTTTAGGGGTAGCTGGGTGGCTCAGTTGGTTAAGCATCTGCCTTTGGCTCAGCTCATGATCTTAGGGTCCTGGGATGGAGCCCCAAGTTAGGTTCCCTGCTCAGTGGGGAGTCTGCTTCTCTCTCTTCTGTTCCCCCCTCCTGCTCGTGCATTCACATTCTCTCTCTCTCTCAAATAAATAAAATCTTAAAAAAAATAAAACCCTCAAATTATAGATTGCTTTATTAATGTCAGACTATTAGAATTAAAGATGTCTTGGATATCAAGGAGACTAATCACTTTAGAAATTAAACAAATGGCCCAGAAAAGTAGTGATTTGGCAAATATCAGTTAGTCAAGTAAAACAGCATTTGGACTAGAACTCAGATTACCAGACATCTAGTTCAGGGCTACTAAAGTTATACTATTTAAACAGATCTCTTAACAAAGTTAAAGTTAAAAGATAACAAGGACACAATTTATAAAAGTTTGTCTTTATTTAAAACACATTGGGTGAAAAGTTCTACTTTGCTGAGTTAGACATTCTGATTTTTTTTGTGGAGATAGATAGAAGTTTCTTTTAAACTCCGTGAATTGTTCAACTATCCAAATCAATGCATTGATCACATACATAACAGTACCAGATGCTTAAGCATTTGAGTTTAGGACCTCTATTTTAAAGGAAATATTCTTTTTGAGGGTAGGAGGGAGATAAGTGGAAAAAGAGAAAAAAAGAAAAGATGGGTAGAGAAAGTTCTCCTGTGAAATTATATATTCAGGGACTCCTTTACCCCAGAATATTTAAGATATGGTGAACAAGGGCTTCATTCATTCAGTACATATTTATCAAACACCTAATACATGCCAGGTGTTAATTTAGATGCTAGGGATACAGCAAGAACAGACTTGGTTCCTAATCCTATAATGCTTACAGTCCAGTAAACTCCCACAAATAAAATTGAAAATGTGCAAATGATACAAAGGAAAGGAGCATAATGCTCTGAGAGTCTATAATTTTGGAATCTAATCTGGTTGGATACTTGGGGTGAAGTCTTTCCTGAAGAAGTGTCACCCTGGAGCTGAGAGTTAACTAAGTAAAAGAAATAACAGTCTAAGAAGAGGGAAAATAATATGGAAAGTTCTGTGGTAGAAGGGAAATGGCAAGTACAAAGGACTGAAAGAATGCTAAGTGTGGCTGGAGTGGTGAGGGATAAGGAGGGACACAGTATAAGATGAGGCTGGAATCATATGGTTAAAAAAAATCAACTAACTATATATGTATGGCTCTAATTCTGGTTTATTCTGCTCCATTGAGCTGTACGTCTATTTTTCCCCAGTATTATAATGTCTTGATCACTGTAGCTTTATAGTAAGTCTTAAAATCAGGTAGTATGATTCTCCAGCTTCATTCTTTTTCAAAATTGTTTCAACTATTATGTGTCCTTTGTATTTCCACATACATTTTAAAAAGATTTTATTTATTTATTTGAGAGAGAGAGAGAGTGCATGCACGCACACACAAGTGGGGAGGAGGAGCAGAGGGAGAGGGAGAAGCAGACTCCCCACTGAGCAGGGAGCCTAATGCAGGACACTGGGCTCAATCCCAGGACCCTGAGATCATGACCTGAGCCTTGAGGGACTGAGCCACCCAGGTGCCCCCACATACATTTTTAAATCATCTTGGCAACTGCTACTAAAAAATTCTGCTGATATTTTAATGGGGATTACATTGTATATATAGGTCAATTTGGGGGACAAGTGACATCTTAAAAATAATGAGCTTTCCAGGGTATATCTTGCCATTAGGACTCCTTTAATTTCTCTCAGTAGTTTTGTAGTTTCCATTGTAGAGGACTTGAACATCTATTATTACATTTATTCCTAAGTATTTTAATTTGGGAGCCATTATTGTAAATGGAATTATTTTTATTTCATTTTCCAACTGTTTTCTGCTAGTATATAAAATACAGTGATATACTGCAAGCTTCTTTAATTCACTTATTAGCTACAACAATTTTTTGTTGATTAGGATTTTTACCTAAATAATCATTTTACCTACAAATGAAGATAATTTTGCTTCTTTCCTTCTAATTTAAAAAAATTATTTTAATCCCAGTATAGTTAATATACAGTGATATATTAGCTTCAGGTGTATAATATAGTGATTCAACAATTCTATACATTACTCAGTGCTCATCATGGTAAGAGTACTCTTAATCCCCTTCACCTAGTACACGGATCCCCCCAACCCATTTACCCTCTGGTAACCATCAGTTTGTTCTGTATAGTTAATAGTCTGTTCTTTGGTTTGTCTCTTTTTTCCTTTGTTTTGTTTCTTAAATTCCACATATGAGTGAAATCATATTTTCTCTTTCTCTGACATATTTTACTTAGCATTATACCCTCTAGATCCACCCATGTTGTTGCAAATGGCAAGATATCATTCTTTTTTATGGCTGAGTAATATTCCAGTGTGTGTGTGTGTGTATACATATACATATATATACACACAATGGAATATGTGTGTATGGAATATATGTAATATATATGGAATGTGTGATGGACACTTGGGCTGTTTCCATGTCTTGGCTATTATAAATAATGCTGTAATAAACACATGGGTGCATCTATCATTTCAAAATTAGTGTTTTTGTATTCTTTCATATTCTTTGGGTAAATAGCCAGTATTCTTTCGTATTCTTTGGATAAATACCTAGGAGTGGATTATATGATATTCTATTTTTAGTTTGAGGAAACTACATACTGTTTTCCACAGTGGCCACACCAGTTTGCACTCTCACCAACAGTGCATGAGGGTTTCTTTTTCTCTGAATCCTCGTCAATACTTGTTGTTTCTTGTGTTTTTGATTTTAACCATTTTTATGGGTGTGAGGTGATCTCATAGTGGTTTTGATTTGCATTTCCTTGATGATTAGTGATGTTGAGCATCTTTTCATGTGTATGTTGGGGATGTTGAGCATCTTTTCATGTGTATGTTGGCCATCTATATATTTTATTTGGAGAAATGTCTGTTCATGTCTTCTGCCCACTCTTTAATTGGATTTTTTTGTGTGTTTTCTGTCTTTGTAATTTTTAAAAAAGATTTTATTTGTTAAAGAGAGAGAGCATGAGCAGGGGGAGGGGCAGAGGGAGAGGCAGACTCCCCGCTGAGCAGAGAGCCCATCCCCAGGGCTTGATCCCAGGACCCTGGGATCATGACCTGAGCAGAAGGCAGATGCTTGACTGAGCCACCCAGGCATCCCTGTCTTTGTAATTTTTAAGTTTTTTTTTTTCTTATTTTTTTTTAAAGATTTTATTTATTTATTTGAGAGAGAGAGAAACCACATGAGAGGGGGGAGGGTCAGAGGGCAAAGCAGACTCCCTGCCAAGCAGGGAGCCCGATGTGGGACTCAATCCAGGGACTCCAGGATCATGACCTGAGCTGAAGGAAGTCGCTTAACCAACTGAGCCACCCAGGTGCCCTTTTTTTTTTCTTATTTTATTGCAATGTCTAGAATCTCTAGCACAATGGCTGGGACAAGAAGTGAAAGTACCTTCTTGTCCTAGGGAGTAATCTTTCTTCTTCTTTTTTGTTTTTTGTTTTTTTTAAGTAATCTTCATACCCAATGTGGGGCTCAAACTCATGACCCCAAGATCAAGAGTTGTATGCTCCACCAACTAAGCCAGCCAGGTATGGGAGTAATCTTTCAATCTTTCATTATTAAGTATAATGTTGGCTGTAGGTTTTTTTGTAGATGTTCTTTATTAGATTGAGGAATTTCTCCTCTTTTGCCTAGTTTGCTACAAGTCGAGTTTTAAAAAAATCATGGTTGTTGAATTTTGTCAAATTCTTTTTCTGCATCTATTGAGATGATATGATTTTCTCCTTTACACCATCAGTAAAGTTTATTACATTGACTTTTGAATATTAAACCAATGTTGCATTCTTAGGATAAAACTTATTTTGTCAGGATATGTTTTATGTATATTTTTGGATTTGATTTGCTAAGGATTTTTGCATCTAGGTTCATGAGAGATATTTGCAGCTATTTTTTATAATTACTTTTTCTGAATTTGGTATCATTTAGTCCTCATAACAACTCTATGGGATCAGCATTATAACCCATTTATGGAGATGGGACATAGGCACAGCTAGCTGGTAAGTTTTGAGATGCACTCTCAATCACTGTCTCACTGTCTCTAACTTGTTAATGTTGCTTTCATGCTCTAGCATGTGGTCAAATTCCTTCCTTCCTTCCTTCCTTCCTTCCTTCCTTCCTTCCTTCCTTCCCTCCCTCCCTCCTTCCTTTCCCTTTCTTTCTTTCTTTCTTTCTTTCTTTCTTTCTTTCTTTCTTTCTT